>NW_024539290.1:0-206094 GCF_016758775.1 Suillus clintonianus | reverse complement strand
CCTATTCCGTCGACTCCCGCCCTCCCGGACACCTAACGGGTATGCAACCCGCGACGGATTCCCTCAATTGCCCCTCGTTCCTGTCCATCCATGTCCATCCATCCCCATTGGTGCGTTATTTCTCTCCTTTCATCACTCTGATCAAACAGCAGACTGTTTACATGTACATTCCCATACATGAGGCCGCTTGCCGTCCCTTCATATTATCGCGCTACGGCCTCGCCTATACTACCGTCGCTTAAGTGGGTCCCGAGTTTTCACGGGTTAAGATAAATAGTTGCATCGTACTCTACCAATATCACTCCTTTACTTTTACTCCCTTGGATTTACTGTCTAAGTTGGTGTGATCAACAAGTCCCCTTAGTCTTCCGTACCGCAACGGACCTCTTCCCGTTCCTCGGATCACTTCCGGTAGCTCGTTACACACCTCGACACCTAGACACCTTGCCACCTCGATACCTTGCTACCTCGACCCTTGACCAAATCCGCACCGCTAGACATCCGTCCCATCAAATCGTTCCCGTCCGGACATCTTCCTCTCACATCGGATTCCCCACCGCTCACCGGCCGCTCAGATCTTAAGCCCGTCGGATTGATTCCTTTGCATTTATTGCGAAGACATCCCTCAGTAGCAATCCCCTTGGGACGAGCTATAATACTCGCACTCAAAACGGATCGGTAGTCTACACTAACAGGCTACACGAACTTTCGCTCAACTGGAGCCCACCGCGAGGGGATCATCTGACACCGCCGGCAGATCGCTTAGGCTCACTACCGCGCGTCGCGCAAAACAAGATCTTCAATCCATCCAGCTATCTCAAGAAGATTTCTTCGTTCCGGCTGACTCATACGTAGAAGAAGATACCGACGAAGAACCATTACACCTGACCCCGGACTCGTTATCCGCACCGGAAGAAGAAGAAAGAGACATGTTGAATACCCGAGACTTCCCGGATCATTTAGTTTCCCTAACCGCCCGCTCATTTCTATAGACACTCCCTCTACCGAGTCATCCCTTAGTTCTAACCCTACCCGTATTCACACTCCCACGCTCCCCGTCCCCGATATACCTTCGAACACCTTACTACTTCCGTCCCCTCGCACCCGCTTAGAAGCACTCCCATCTTCCGCACCGTCCCCAAAAAGGGTATCCGCGCCTTACCAGTTTCTTCCGCCCCCTATACCCTTACCAGTTACGCCCTTCCAACCACCCGTTCCGATTATACCTCCTATCATTCCGCTCGCAAAGATGTCAACTAACGTCTTCAGAATGCCGTTGAGGGGAACCGACGCCGCACCCAAATTCGACGGCACCCCCGGAAAGCTCCTTGCATTCATCGAGGACGTCAACCTGATATGTGATCACGGCCAAGTAACCGGTGAAGCCCGCATCAAGGCGGCAATCCGGTATGCACCTGCAGATGAAGCGGAAACATGGGAGATATTAGATGAAGCCGAGGCAGGACAGACGGACTGGGACAAATTTGTCACGGCACTCAAAGCGCTGTACCCCGGATGTGAAGGTGACAGACGATTCACTCGAGCTGACTTACAGAAGATTTCCGATGAGCAGGCACGCAGCCCCATGAGCTCTCAAGTCGAGCTTGGCACGTACTACCGGAGCTTCTTCAAGGTATCCAAATTTCTCATCAGCAAGAAGAAACTTGCGGAACAAGAACGCAACCGCATGTTCCTGGACGGATTCCCGGCGGACATCAATGCAAAAATCCGCCATCGGTTGAGCATTCTGTTGGTTGACAACCATCCCGACGAACCATACGAATTTGAACACGTCTACAAGGCCGCCATCTTCCTATTGCCAGGCACCGCATCAGCCGCCACCCCAGCAGCAGCATACCCCGTGCCACGGAATAACTATCCGCCCAGGACACAAGCCGCCCCAAGTTCGCAAATGGCCCCAGGTATAGTCGTCAAGAAGGAGTTCATAGCCAGTCAGCCGCCACTACCATGCCACTTCTGTGGGGCAACAACCCATTTCTTCCGCTTCTGTAGGACAAAGGCGGAATATATCCGTGACGGAAAGATCGTAGAAGACCAAGGGCGGATATACATGCCTGACGGATCCGGTATTCCAGGATATAGGGAGCACGGCACCTTCAAAGAAAGAATCGATCAAGCCATACAATCGAGTCCGGCAACGGGCGCAAATGCCACGGTGATTGCAGGTTTGTACTGTCGCGCGCAACCACAAATCGAGATCGAGGAAGACATCGACGCATCCGCCTACCTTCACACACGGATGCCGGAGGAAGAAGAGGATGATGATGAAGAACTCCAGAGATTGCAGCAAGCAGCGTACGAAGCATGCCAAGCGTTCGCTAACACCCGCGCCGAACGGACTAAGTCCAAGGGTAAGAATGTTCGTTTTGACGGTATACAAGCCCCCGCCCCATCGCGGACCGCACCGGGATCATCATCCAAGGCGGTACCAGTAGAGGAAATCCGTTCTCCACAGGTAAAAGAGGCCGTTGCAAGCACGGGACCTAATCCGGGCGCTATCATCAAACCCGCTGCCACAGTAGCGAGCCCTGCCACATCATCATCCGCGAGACCAGCCATTAATGCCATCCCTCCTACTAAACCCTCTAGATTCGCCTTTCCGCTTGAAGACAAAGATGCGGACAAACGTGTCGTAAATCGAATGTTGGATGCTAGTATCAGCCTACCAGTTCGGGAACTCATTGCGGTATCACCGGACGTACGGAAAGTATTTCGCGAAATGACCACCACCAAACGGGTCACAGATGCACTCGTATCCGTCAACGAGTTGTCCGCAGCTCCGGATATAGGACATTGGCTTCAGAAGTATGATGATTGCCTGACACGAGCGGATGATGGACGAATAGTAGCGGACCATTTCGAAAGCTTACGATGTATCAAAGCTACCCTGGCAAGCGGCAAGGTAATCACTTGCGTCCTCGACCAAGGAGCAGAATGCATTGTCATGCCCAGGGAAGTATGGAAAGGATTGGGGGTTCCGTTACGCTCGGACCACAAGCTAACAATGGAATCCGTTAACACCTCTAGGGACTCGACACTCGGAGTCATAGAGAACCTGTCATTGGACTTCGGCATCGGACAAATGTGGTTCCAGATCCAGGTCGCGCAAGCGGCTAGTTTCGAACTGTTACTCGGACGCCCATTCTTCACGCTAACTAGTTGCCGCACGGAAGACCTTCCTAACGGAGACCAGGACATCACGCTGACGGACCCCAACTCCGGCAAGGAAATTCGGATACCAACAGAACCTTGGGTCAAGAAATGTATCGGTTGCAGACATAACATCGAATGCAAGGAACATCCGAAGCGGAAGGGTTTTTAGTAGTCGATGATCCGCAATGCATGCGAGGAGATTACAATGGACAACGGATGATTTCTCCTTCTCAGTTCCCAATGTACCTACGTTCCCAGATAACCCGTCTCGCGCTATCCGCGCACCAAACCGCTCTTATGGAGCAACAAACGCTCGTTACCATATTCCGAAGCGCAATTCTCCGCGCAATATACTTATCTAGTTTCTACCCGTTCTCTTAATAACCCGGACAATACTAACGCATTCAACTCAGTTTACAGCTACGACTCATCTCGGCACGCACTAGCCTATAAACCGGTCGCAAAGAAAGTACGGACTGTCCAAACTTCTATGCCCGCGGAGTATCGCGTTGTCCGCCGCCTACCAGATGACCCGTTGGCCAGGTATGCCAGAACTGCCTACTCACCCTCCCGAATTTGTTCCAGGTATCCGCTTCACTCAGGAACGCGCCCACAAACTTGACCTCGATCCGGCAAACTGGCTATGGCCGGAAGAGCTGAAACTCGTCCGTTGGCTCGTACGGACCCATGAACTCGCATTTGCTTGGGATGCGTCAGAAAGAGGCCGGCTCAATGAGACGTGTTTTCCGCCTTACAAAATCCCAACCATTCCACATGTTCCGTGGTCACAGCGCAATATACCTATTCCGCCGGCAACCGTCAACGAAGTCATACGGATTATCAAGGAGAAGATCGATTCCGGTGTATATGAACCGTCTACCGCAGCCTACCGTTCCAGGTGGTTCTGTGTGGTCAAGAAAGACGGGAAGTCACTACGTTTAGTGCACGACTTGCAGCCGCTCAACGCAGTGACCATCCGTGACGCATCACTCCCCCCGTTCGTGGAACACTTGGCAGAATCCTTTGCCGGGTATGCAGTCTACGGAATGATGGATTTATATTCAGGGTATGACCAGCGCGCACTTCACGAAGAATCCCGCGATCTCACCACCTTCGGCACACCACTCGGACCACACCGGCTCACAACGCTTCCTCAAGGGCATGCTAATGCGGTTCAAGTATACCAAGGAGATACGGCATTTATCTTACAGCATGAGATTCCTGATTTCACTTCCCCGTTCATCGACGATGTACCCGTTAAATCCGTTCGGACAAGGTATCAAAGTGCTGACGGCACGTATGAAACCATCCCGGACAACCCCGGCATTCGCCGCTTCATTTGGGAACACTGCATAGTTCTCAATCGGATTCTGCAACGATTAGAGAATGTTGGAGCGACCGTATCCGCTACTAAATTCGTTTTAGCTGCCCCAACCGCAATCATCGTCGGACACAAATGCACCTTCGAAGGTCGCGTTCCGGAAGATTCCAAGATCCAGAAAATCCGTGATTGGCCGGAACCACGTAACGTTTCACAAGTCAGAGGATTTCTGGGTACATGCGGTGTACTACGCATCTTTATCCGGAATTTCTCCAAGATCGCACGGCCACTCATCAATCTGACCAAGAAAGACGCGTCATTCGAATTCGGACCGGATCAACAAACAGCTATGCAGACCCTGAAGGACTTGGTATTAGAGTCCCCCGCATTGCGACAGATCGATTACGAATGCGGGCGAGAAGTCATCCTTGCAGTGGATACATCATCGGTAGCAGTCGGGTTCATATTGCTCCAAATCGGCGAAGACGGCAAACGGTATCCAAACCGGTTCGGATCCATATCACTCACGGAAGTTGAAAGCCGCTACTCTCAAGCGAAACTGGAACTCTACGGATTATTCCGCGCACTCCGTGCCGTCCGCGTATTTATCTTTGGTGTCACCAACCTAACGGTTGAGGTCGACGCAAAGTACATCAAGGGTATGATCAACAACCCGGACCTCCAACCGAATGCGACGATCAACCGATGGATTGCAGGTATACTCTTATTTTCCTTCAAACTTGTACATGTATCTGCTGCGAAACATACCGGTGTCGACGGACTCTCAAGGAGACCAATCACGGAAGATGATCCGGATGAGGATGATGACCACGAAGATTGGCTAGATCGGTCGTACTCCTTTTGCATGGAAATCCTGAACGATCGAGCCTACCGCATTTCCGGCATTGCGAATCTTATTGAACGCATACCGTATGAGCAACCCGTACCACTGACAGATGCCCGTCCCCCAACCCTTCTAGCATTCTTAGACTCTGCGGACAGTTCCACAGATGAGGTTGAAATACCCCGCTCCGAATCCGCAGTAGCAACGGACGCCCGGATCATCGAAATCAGACGCTTCCTGGAGACACGGGAAAGACCTGCACAGCTCACGGACCGCGACTTTGAAGCGTTTGTTACATCCGCAGCTAGATACTTCATTATGGACGGAAACCTATGGAGACGGCACTCCCACGGCAAGCATCAACTAGTAGTCCCGGTGGGCAAACGGTTACGAATCCTCAAAGAAGCCCATGATGATCTCGGACACAAAGGTATACTGACAATCCGGACCCGTCTTCTCTTACGATTTTGGTGGCCCATGATTATTGACGATATCAAATGGTACAACAAAACATGTCACGAATGTCAGATCCGACAGACCCGCAAACTGCATATCCCCCCGTCCGTTCCTATTCCATACGGAATATTCCGGAAAGCACACATGGACACGATGATGATGCCCAAAGCGGGCGGATTCGACCGATTAGTTCAAGCACGTTGCGCTTTGACCGGATACCCGGAATGGAGAATGATCCGCCGAGAAACGACAAAGATCCTGGCCGACTTCATATTCGAAGACATCCTATGCAGATGGGGTCCTGTCACGGAGATCGTCACGGACAACGGACCCGCGTTCCGTGCAGCAGTTGATTCACTTGCAGACAGATACGGTATCCACCCTATCCGCATCTCGCCATACAACTCGCAAGCAAATGGTATAGTTGAGAGACGGCATCTTGATGTCCGGGAGGCCATCATGAAAAGTTGCGAGGGGGACGAATCCCGCTGGTACCAGGTCACGCATACGGTATTTTGGGCAGAACGGGTAACTATCCAAGAGTCAACCGGATTGTCACCATATTTTATGGTTCATGGAGTCGAACCGGTTTTTCCGTTTGATTTAGCTGAAGCAACCTTCCTGGTTGCGCTTCCGGACCAGGAAAAGTTCTCTACCGCAGATCTCATCGCATGGCGCGCCCGCCAACTACAGAAACGACAAGAAGACCTAGATGCCATCAAAGACAAAGTACTCGAATCAAGGTATCAGTCAATCCGCAGATTCGAGGAAAAGTACCGGAACTCAATCAAGGATTACGACTTCCCGTCCGGAACCCTGGTATTGGTACGGAACACCAGAGTTGAGAAGGAGCTAAGTCGAAAGACGAAGCCGCGATATCTCGGTCCTATGGTGGTCCTTCGACGGACTAAAGGCGGTTCATATCTCCTTGCAGAGATCGACGGATCTGTGTCCAAGTTACGATATGCAGCATTCCGATTAATACCCTATTTTTCTCGCAGCACGACAAAAATATCCGTCACAAGCATTACCGGAATAACGGATGAAGCATTGGACAATCTAGCGGCAGAAGACGGTTATGAGCCGGACGAAGAAGAATTCAATATCAACATTGAAGAATAACCACTTCGCACCACCATCGGACTCATATATATATGCACAGACAATATTCCGTACCATATTCAGTATCCGTTTTACCCCGGGTTTCGTCCGGCGATCTCAACCGCACCCATTTTAGCAGACACGCTCTCACAGCACAAGAAACCACATCATAATCCGTCCCGATCGATCCTATATATCCAAGACTCATAATACCTCTTTCTTTTCAGTGCGTATAACGGACCAAATACCTATATTTCACTTCACACGCGTGCCGTACGCACCACGCCCCTTTGTTATCGGACTCGCATCACGGGAACATGGGAAGGCATAGATGAGGGAAGCGCAACGAAGAAGACAAGACGGACGGGAATCCGCAAAGTAACCCGTCTTCATTCACCTTCTTCCGCATCGCAAGCGCATGCTCATTTACTATTACTTATCTCACAGGCACTCAATGGGGATCAGGACACGGACATGGACACGGACACGGACACGGACACTTCATTCACTAAGGCTACTTTGGCCTTCAAACAAGCTATAAGTACAAGTGATATAAACCGGGCATCTAAGTACGGCGACGGTTAAGGCGGTATTCAATCAAATCAAGTCCATTAGCGACCTCCATCATCAGCGCATTGGCTTGGTATGCCTTGGCGCGGAGACGGCGGATCTCACCCCGGATAGCAACCTCCTCATCCCCAAGTCCAGAGTTGGCGAGGCTAGGGAACTCCTTGTCCGCACCGCAAATCTCTTCTTCGACTTCATCCTCCTCTTCATCATCACTTTCCTCAGCCTCCTTGCGCTTGGGAGAAGCGGGTGCCTTGGAAATAACGGACTCGGCGTCGCCATCAGAGTCGGAAAGTACGATGGGAGGTGAAACGGTAGACTTCGGGCGACGGATGGTACCGGAACGAGAGCTGGAGGGGACAGGAGGGGTAGGGGCGGCCTGGACACGGCGCTTCTTGCGGTTGGAATGGATACAACCGACCTTCAACTTCTTGCACCCGTTGCAAGCGACCCCGGGGAAACCAAAACAGTCGCGGTCGGTCTGAGCGCACTTGACGCAGCGGGTCGCATGCTTGGGAGCTATGCCGGGTGTTTTTCTCTAAACAAGGAAGTCAGCAAAATATGCAGGGGAAACAAACACACAAGCACGCACCTGTACCACAATCTCCTTGTCCGCGACATCCTCATCATCGGACTCCACTACCGCCTCGCTACGCTTCCTCTTCCCGTCCTGTCGCGGAGCACGAACGGGTGCTTCTTCCTCCTCGACGTCCGCGGACCTAGCGGCCTCAGCCTCAGCAGTCTTGCGTGCGGCTTCTTCAGTAGCCTGGCGAGCCTTCTTCTCTTCGATGGCCTTCAGTTCCGCGGTGAAACGATCGAAGGCCGCGTTGGCAGTATTACCGCTGGCCACCTCCGCCTCAGAAAAATCAAAGGGGAGACCCTTGGCAAGCCTGGCCATGGAGCAGACGGATAGATCACTCTATTCAAAGGTTAGCGACGCGTCATGAAAGGAGAAGTCACCGCAACGTACCGATAAAACCTTCCACTGCCACAACCACTGAATCCTATCCTCCACCGCATCACCCGTCTCATCAGGAATGCACGCGACGACGCCGCCCAAACGCGTCTTGAGGGCCGCGAAATCACGCTGAAGTTGTCAACTTCGGGATCGACAGTAGCGACGGACGCAGAAGCAAAGTTGAAAGGTGCCATGAGGAAAGATGATGGAGAATGGAAGGAAGAAAGGAAGGATTAGATGTGGAGAATTTATAGGGACGAACAACGCGTCGACGCGTCCACACCATCCACCCGAACTCCGCAAAAGACTCCGCACTTCTTCGCTCCGACTAGCCGGTCACACGGTCATGTGACCTTCTGACAAGAAAACCGCTAAGTCCATTCCGCACACAGGACTGACCGGGGACGGTCAGTATTTGAGTCCCCCGCAGATGTACCAAACATTCTGGCGCCAGCCTCACAATCACCAGTTATGCACGATCCGGAGCTCACCTGGTCAGGTATTCATGTCCATGTTCATCCGGCCTATTCCGTCGACTCCCCGCCCTCCCGGACACCTAACGGGTACGCAACCCGCGACGGATTCCCTCAATTGCCCCTCGTTCCTGCCCATCCATGTCCATCCATCCCCATTGGTGCGTTATTTCTCTCCTTTCATCACTCTGATCAAACAGCAGACTGTTTACATGTACATTCCCATACATGAGGCCGCTTGCCGTCCCTTACATATTATCGCGCTACGGCCTCGCCTATACTACCGTCGCTTAAGTGGGTCCCGAGTTTTCACGGGTTAAGATAAATAGTTGCATCGTACTCTACCAATATCACTTCCTTTTACTCCCTTGGATTTACTGTCTAAGTTGGTGTGATCAACAAGTCCCCTTAGTCTTCCGTACCGCAACGGACCTCTTCCCGTTCCTCGGATCACTTCCGGTAGCTCGTTACATCGAGACCTCGACACCTAGACACCTTGCCACCTCGATACCTTGCTACCTCGACACCTTGACCAAATCTGCACCGCTAGACACCCGTCCCGCCAGAATCGTTCCCGTCCGGACATCTTCCTCTCACATCGGATTTCCCACCGCTCACCGGCCGCTCAGATCTTAAGCCCGTCGGATTGATTCCTTTGCATTTATTGCGAAGACATCCCTCAGTAGCAATCCCCTTGGGACGAGCTATAATACTCGCACTCAAAACGGATCGGTAGTCTACACTAACAGGCTACACGGAATTTCTTTCGCTCACCGGCTTTGATCAAGGAAACATTGGCAGGCTCATCTAGCTTCTGGTGGATTGGTTGAAGGCTATGAAAACCTGCGAATGTTGACTTATCAATAAGACCCCCAGTTTGCTTGACACTTACTTGTGATGCCGACACTCGTAACATGAAATATAGACCCTGGTATATCACTCGTTTGAACGCCCTGGTACTTCCACGACAAAAAGGCATCAACCAGGTCCGTCATTTGATGGGACCATGCAGCATGCATCTGTTGATTGCGTAGGAGACGAGTACGAGGGGCTCGATGTCGCAAATTCTTCCTGCCTTGCAAACTAATACATTGTGAGATAGATGTTAAGAGAACGAAGGGCTTGACTTACCAAAAAATTACTTGTGCGTGAGTGGCACTGAGAGCATCTTGTCCTACAGTTGCAACATCACCCTCGTCGTCCTCACCGCCATCATTGTGTTGAGTGTCGGTATCATCAGCCTCGGCCCCATTCTCATCATAGTTGGCATGGTCCCAATTCTCATACTCAGGAGAACGTGCAGAGTCCCTGGCTGATGTCCGGCCAGCTTCGAGTGCTGCCTCTGCAAGGAGTTGCCGTGTCTTGGCTGTTAACTCTACATAGAGTTAGAAAAGATCGTTAAAAGAATAGTAGGTGGACATACGGATGTTGGCAACACGTTGCTCTTCTTCAAATGCTAACCGGTCCCTCCGTACTTGAGTCAGGGTTGCTCTGGTAGTCTTTGACGATCCTGTCTCGCGCACCCGTGGTTATTGTGGAGAGGCGTTTCCGCTTGCCAGTATTCATTGTCAAACACCTGCTACAGTGCTTGAAGGTTGAGAGGAAGGGACTGTGGGAACACTCACCTTGCACGCTGTGACTTATTGTTTGATGATAGCAGCATGTAGTAGAGTCATGGTCTAAGATGTGTAAGAGATTAGTCAGTAAGATTTCATGATAGACGCTGTATATCATACATTACTGCTGGTTTGAGGGCGTGACGAGGAGGAGGAGATGAGACGGGACCATTAGCAAGGAGGCCTGAAAAAACCGCTGAGAAACAGGCGCAGATAAGCCATATGTTGAGCTCGTCGTTGGGGACGATGGGCAGCTAAGCGGGTGATAAGCGGACACAGTGACAACAGGTGAGAAAACGGTCGATGACGCTATTCGGGATTACGCGGGGGTGACTCATTGCCACCGAGAACAGCCGTGGTCATATTAAGTAAGACGAGCACACTGAATAGCCCAAGGTAATGCTGGTTTACTGGTTTTATTGCTGGTATAGTAGAATGTAGCTACGCAGTACTAGTTAGTAAAGGATTCAGGTACCTGACATAATTACTTATTAGTAATTTAGATGGTGCCACTCAGGTGTTTAAAGGACTTAAAATCGACTGGAAATACTTCTTTGATCGTGATCGCGAACGTGTCTGTG
This sequence comes from Suillus clintonianus, assembly GCF_016758775.1. Taxonomy (NCBI): domain Eukaryota; kingdom Fungi; phylum Basidiomycota; class Agaricomycetes; order Boletales; family Suillaceae; genus Suillus; species Suillus clintonianus. The sequence continues at coordinate 195,003 of NW_024539290.1, read as the reverse complement.
TGATCAGCGATGAACTTCTCAACCTTCTCTCTCTGTTCTTCTGATAGATCATCCCTGATCTTCACCATCTTCAAGATCTCTTTTACTCGGGCCGGATTGAACGGATCTGTGGCTCGGGTGTAGATTCCTCTGTCCTTTTCACTGGGTATCTGAAATTCGGGCACTTCTCCTAGTTCGTCCTCGTAAGCCGTTTCTTCTGTGAACAGGATTGACGTGCTCTGCGGCAGATGAGGTGTGTCCACGGGGTTTGTTGCTTGAGTTGGTGGCTGTTGGATGTCAGTGGAGCTGGTTGGTGGAAACGGAGAGTGGTAGATATCTGTGGGGTTCGTTGCTTGAGATGGTGGCTGCTGGGTATCAGTGGAGCTGGTTGGTGGAAGCGGGGAAGGGTAGATATCCGTGGGGTTCGTTGCTTGAGATGGTGGCTGCTGGGTATCAGTGGAGCTGGTTGGCGCTGGTGTCGTCCGCTTGGATCGTGCTGCAGGGGTGCCAAACATATTTGGCAGGATCGTTGGCGTCTTGATGTATGGATTGGTGCTGGGAAGGGTTATTGTATCGTTGGCGTAGTCATGAATAGCGCATAATTGTTGTAGTAGCGGTTTGCCGATTAAAACCCTCCAAGAGCCTCCGCTTGGAAAGACTTTGAATGTTACAACGGTTTTCGCCGTGTGCCATTTGACCTTCCCTGTCCAAATTCCCAGGGACGGCACCAAGGAACCATCTGCCATGCGCAGAACACGGGTTGATGGCATCAGCGTTCCCATTCTTTTTGATGCTGTACAATAAGCTTCTTCATCGATTGCATTGATCATGGCCCCATCATCGACATTTGCGTGAAAATTGGACGAGCTACCGTCGTTCCCATACATATTGATTTGCGTTATGAACGGTTGCCCCTCTGCCTGCACCGTTCGTGAGTCCACCGAGTACAAGTCAATGGTTTCGATTGCATCCTGCAGTACATCGTGTGTAAGTGACGTAGTTATGGGGATATGGGAACTGGGTGATGAGGCAAGTGAAACAATCTCAGGGGTTCCAGTGTCCGTGATACTTGAGATGGAGATATCGATGGTAGTGGGTTTTTCTAATAAGCTAAACGTATCGGACAGTGCTGGTTCTAACGACGCGGGTGAAACGGGAACGGGGGAAAGATTGACGACCAACAAGTCTTGTCTATCGGCTGTGGTGGTTTGACGTGTGAGGGCATCACCGTCAGTTGACGATACTGGAGACGATACAGCCGATACTTCCTCGGAGTCAATGGGCGTTGAAGTCGTGGGGGACATGTAAGAAGTGAAGCCGGATGAAATGTTGGGGGACGGTATATACTCATACTCTTCTTCGTGGAATGATGTGGGGGCGACAGGAGCTGGCATCAGCAGTTTGATGGTCTCTTCGTCCGGGACTACGGTGTTGCCCTTCACTGCGGTAGTCCCGTCCCATTTCCCAAATAGTCGTATTGTGGCTCTGCGTATGAGGTGGTGTACGGCTGGTACGCTCCCATAGGGTCGTAGTAGTTCATGGGTGGCATTGGTGCGGATGAGATGTACTGTACTGCTGTGGATGGTGTTGCTGGCTGGTTCTGCCCCCTGATCGCTCGTCCTACTAGGCCTGATACTATTTCTCTCCACTTCGTTTCCTGCGGTATCATTGGTGCGTTGGGACAGCTAGCTGCTTGGTGCGATGGCACCGTTATCATCCCGCACGTGAAACACTCCCGCGACCCCAAGGGTGCGGAGCCTGGTTTCAGGTGGTAGGGCCGTCCTGTGTGGGGCATCGTGTCTGCTCCGTGCTTCTCGTGCCACTCCTTTACCTGCTGGGAATACGCTGTTCGTCCTGACTCTGAGTCTGGGAAGTGCTGTAACATTGAGTACTGGGCCACCATGCGGATTCTGTCTACTGCACCCGATCGAGACGGAGTCTGTGGAAACCGCTGGTAACGGTAGAAAAGGTTTGTGCTCGGTACTGCTCCTGTCAGCGCGAATGGGTTTTGCCCAGGTGTCGATGGTTGGGGTTGATACGAAGGTGCTTGGTAGGGCATGGAGGGTGCGAAGTTCGGTTGTCCTTGATTGACTTGCTGGTGTAGGCTCATGGCTGGTGCTGGCGCGGATGGCATGGTTGCTGGGTTGTTAGGTGGGCGGGGATAAGGCCTGTATGCCGGCGGGTTCGAAGGGTAGGAACGTGTTTGCGGTGCCTGCTGCTGGGGTTGCAACCTAGCCTTCAACTGAGCAATGTCTTCTCGCATGGCTTGTTCTTCTGCTGCGCGTGTACGTGCCCTTGCAAGGAGGTTGATCGATACTCCGTTTACTCCTGTGAGGAATGCCGCCCAGTCAGTGTAGGTGTCGGACAGCTGATCGCGAAGTAAGTCTGGAACTCCATTGAGCACCACATCCAAAAACTGGCAAGTGTTATCGCCAAAACTCTGCGCTAGCCTCTGCACCTGCCTCGCCCATCTTACGTGTCCCCACTCTTGGCCTCTCTCGTCGTCTATCATCATTCCTATGTCCGCTTCCTTCAATACTACCGCTTTTAGTCGTTCCTTCTTCTGGGCTGAGGTTAACTGGAGTGGGATTGCTGGTGGCCAGCGTACGAGGAACGCTGTCTCTAGGTCGGACCACGTAGCTGTTTGTGCCGCCGATAATGACATGTACCATGCCTCTGCTAGGCTACCCGGTGCACATTGCCTTTTGAACCACTCGACTTTTTGTGCGTCGTTCCACGTGGATGGTAAGTTGAGATCGAGTTGGCGCATCCACTCGTTAGGCTCTTCTCCGCCGACATAATCTCCCTTAAGGAGCGGTAGTACGGGTACAGTTGTCATGTTTGGCTGGTGAACGTGTTGAGGAGGTGGGGCGGTGTATGCGGTGGGAACTGTTTGTGACTGGGGTTGGCTGCTCGCTGATATCTGGCTGGCTGCGTGCTTGTCGCATACGTGTCTAAGGTTAGGCCTTAGTACTGCTGGTACTACCACTGGCGGTGAGGTGATGTGCACTCTAAGTGCCGAGTCTGAAGCTCGTCTATGGGGAGTTGGTGGAATCGTGGATATCTCTGGAAGTAGACTTTGTAGTCTTGCAACATCGTCTAATGTGAGAGCCGTGATGCTGATTTGACGAGACGTCAGTTGGAACGAGAATGAAAAACTAAGGTTAGAATGGGAAAACGAAAAAAGCAAAAAAATGAGAAAACAACGAAAAACTGATTCTGTCGACTGCTGGGGCGGTGAGGCACAAGGCGTGCTCGCTCTAGTCACCAGGTGAGTCGGTACGACGAGACGGGTGACAAGCAACACACAGACTCTGCTGATGGTTTGAGTGAGGACTACTGGTCACATGCGCTACCTCTAAGACCTGGCTGAGACCTCTGACACCTCTAATGCCTCTGACACCTCTGACTCATCAAGCTCTTCAGCCCCTATCCTAGCCTCTGCATAACCCCTACCGACACACCGTGGAATTCAAAATGCTGGCTAACTTCACTCATCTTTGCTTTGTTTGGGGTCAATGAAATGGAATGATCAATGTGCCAAAGTCCTGCTAGAGGTACTTGGTACGTAGCCTTGGAGCTGGAATGTAGAATGTGGCTTATCGAGATGTATATCTGACCAAAGGTCAGCTTTGTTGACTGGTGACAGGACACTGGTGGACGTCGTTGTCCACGAGATCACGCACTCCTAATTTGGGAATAGTATAACCTCCTTCCTCTCCTTCTCTTTGTGATTGATTTTCTTATGCAGACACGCAGACGCTTCACACTTTTGGCTCAACGAAGGTTGGACGACCTACATTGAGCGCCTCCTCAAGCAGATATTGCATTGTCTTGCTCACCAGGGATTCTCTTTCTTGACCGGTGCGAAGGACCTTTACGACGACCTCAAGTTTTATGAGCTGCGCAACAAGAAGTATCGGAAATTGCGGATTGAGTTTGAGAAGGGCGAAAACCCCGACGACACCTACAGCTCAGTACCGTACGACAAAGGCGCTAATTTCCTCCTTCACATTGGTCAGTGGTGCTTGTTTAGTCTAAGAGGCCTTTCAGGATGTTGACAGAGTTTTTAGGGTTTCAGAATGGACATTAGGTGGTTTAGACGTGTTCCTCCCATATATGAAAGATTATGTCAAGACATTTATGGGTAAAAGCATCACCACAGACATGGGGAAGGAGCATCTTTTTGCCTACTACACGTAGTTTGGTGGGGGCGACGAGCTTGAAGCGCTCAAATGCATTGATTGGGATGCAAGTATTAGATCTTTTGTCCTTCGACTCACTCGACTCACGATTGTGTCAACGTAGGCTTGGTTTTTTGGAATGGGTGTCACCCTTCCTGTGCCCATGGAATATGATATGACCCTCGCACAACAGTCCTACAAGGTGGTAGACTACATCGGCCCCTCATCGGCCCCCTCATTGGCGCTCATTCGCACTAGCCGAACTGCCTTCTCAATATTCTGATACTTCGGTGAGCGAAAGTGATTCCGTGTAGCCTGTTAGTGTAGACTACAGATCCGTTTGAGTGCGAGTATTATAGCTCGTCCCAAGGGGATTGCGACTGAGGGATGTCTTCACAATAAATGCAAAGGAATCAATCCGACGGGCTTAAGATCTGAGCAGCCGGTGAGCGATGGGAGATCCGATGTGAGAGGAAGATGTCCGGACGGGAATGATTCTGACAGGACGGGTATCTAGCGGTACGGATTTGTCAAGGTGTCGAGGTAGCAAGGTATCGAGGTGGCAAGGTGTCTAGGTGTTGAGGTCTCGATGTAACGAGCTACCGGAAGTGATCCGAGGAACGGGAAGAAGTCTGTTGCGGTACGGAAGACTAAGGGGACTTGTTGATCACACCAACTTAGACAGAAAATCCAAGGGAGTAAAAGGAAGTAATATTGGCAGAGTACGACGCAACTATTTATCTTAACCCGTAAGAACTCGGGATTCGTTTAAGCGACGGTAGTATAGGCGAGTCCGTAGCGCGGTAATATGTAAGGGACGGTAAGCGGCCTCATGTATGGGAATGTACATGTAAAACAGTCTGCTGCTTGATCAGAGTGATAAAAGGAGAGAAATGACGCACCAATGGGGATGGATGGACATGGATGGACAGGAACGAGGGGCAATCGAGGGAATCTGTCGCGGGTTGCATATCCGTTAGGCGTCCGGGAGGGCGGGAGTTGACAGAATAGGCCGGATGAGCATGGACATGAATACCTGACCAGGTGAGCTCCGGATCGTGCATAACGGGTGATTGTGAGGCTGGCGCCGGAATGTTCGGTACATCAGTCTCCCCGGCGGCTCCCCGTTCATGTGAGGGCTACGCAAATTAGCGAGTGTGCGTGGTGCTCTAACTATTTGCATACCTTACTTTCCTTCCCCTGGAACCCGGGATCAAAGGTCTGATCACCACTACCACAACACTCTCCGCCTCGCCCTTCTTTGGAAGCCCACAACTGTCCTGTGGATGGACGGCGATCAGTATGGTATGAAACTTACTTTGCTATTGATACTCACCGTCTTTTGTTGTCCCATCGATATTTCCAAACCATATTGTGAGTTGATGATGCGGTTTGGGATTATCGATGAGCTGTGCAGGCATATCAGCGTCTTTTGGGTTGATTATATAATCACCCGCCACATAGAGTCGCAACTTGAATGTGTTGTAAGTTGTATCGCGAGCAGTCCATTCGCTTCGGCACGCACATCATCACAGAGACTGTTTCGTTACTGGCGAGAGAGCCGGGAACACGAGGAACCAGAAACTGCTGACGTGAAGGTGCGAGCATGAAGAGGCTAGGACTCAAGGGCGAGGCCACATACTGGCAAAGCGGCATCAGCGCATGCGCAGTCTGCGACCCGATAGTATGTCCCCCTCTATCGTCATACCCCCTTGCCACTAACTACCTTTCACGCACTTCCACAGTCCATCATGTGGGACACCGTCGCAACTGAATGCCAGGGTGACGGCGACCTCCTCAACAACCTCCGCATCAAAACGCAATGCAGGATAAGAGGTATAGACAGGCTATTACCAGTGTGGGGAGCGGGTGTATGGCTGCGCTTGAGGCGGAGAGGCTTATTGCGGAAGAGGAGGAGGGTGTAGAAGAGGTTTATTCTTGATGTCATTGGGTGAGTTATTCTTTTCACGAAAAACTTGCGATATTCAAGACTTTGCCGGCTGGCTCCCATCGGGCCAAACGGGACAGATACAATGCTGTTGTGACATTACCCTAGTTGAGCATCGCTCATTGGTTCTTGCTTTTGCAATCATCGAGCACTGCATTCAAACACGATGCTTCCTGTCGCCTATGGATTCAGACTTCTGTGCACAATTCATCAAAGTTATGCACACACAAGGGACTCCAGGGTTCCCTACTCTCGTGGTGTATGACAAGGTAACATCTGTTTCACTCTGCAATCTACCGCATTCTTACTGTGTTGTTAGTTGCTTGGTGATCATGTGAAGCTCTTCGTTCCTCAAGCTCACTGGACCATCTGCCACCATTCGCAAAATTGCTTCAAATCCTGGCTTTGCTTTTGCACACGAAGCACCCATCTACGTTGCGGATCTCAACTTGGTCTTTTTTGCAAGCAATGGCGGTGGCGCACTTGGGTACAGCGGCTGGTTTAACAATAGCGTTGTTAGCATGATCAATATGACAGAAGTCGACATTGCGCTTGCTTCTACGACTGGAGATGTCAATATCCAGGTTCACACAGTGAGTCACTTCCGCTTGGTCATTGCATTGCTTAACCGCCTTGACTTTCAGCTCAACCTCTCTGATACTGTCCAAATGGTCAACGTAGGAACAGGCCCATACAAGGGTAACCTTCTGTTCGTCACCTCGGGTCGCGCTTTGCTTCCTCCTTCTATCGTGCGTGTTAACCCCAAACCTCCCTACAACACCACCGTTCTTCTGGACAACTTCTTTGGCAGACAGTTCAACTCGCTCAATAATATGAAAATTCTTCCCGGCACGGACTTAACGGTTTCCGTCCTGAACCAATGCTACCATCACAAGTATACCGCTTTGATCCGTCCACTGGGCAGGTCAGGGTTGTCGCTGACCAGTTTGTGCACCCGAATGGTATTGCATTCTCCCCCGATAAAAAGGCATTCATGTAAGTTCGGTTTTGTCTCGCATCTGGATCAATCCTTAAAATAATGCATTAGCACCAACACGGGTCTTTTCGGAGGCTTCCTCGGGAATAATCAGACCCTTCCGTCCACGATGCGAGTTTTCCCACCCAACTTGATGGTAATGAGATACTAAAGCAAACCCAAAAGCTATGAATTCGATGTTGATCCAAAGACGCAGTCGTTCACGAACCGTAGAGTGTTCGCCTACATCGACTCTGGTGGACCCGATGGCATTCAGCTTGATACCAAGGGCAATGTTTATTCCGGTTGCGGTGACGGGATTAATGTCTGGAATGACGAAGGCGCGCTCACTGGGAAATTCTTCATAAACAGCACCTCGGCCGAGCTGATCTTCACAAAGTCTGGTCTCATTATTTTGGCGTTGTCTTTTCCTGCAGCGAATACGAAGCCAAGAACTATGGTAAGCCGTATACATCTCTTACTCATGACTATCTTTGACAGAAGTCGTTAGGGCATTTTTTACTAGGGATATTGACGGATCTCTGGAAGTGGGCTCAAGATGAGCAACTCTTTCTGGAGAATCACACGAAAGTTGGCGGAAAGACCATTCTGCTTCCGGGTTTCCAGCATAAATGGTCAAGTAAAGACCATGGAAGTATTGTCGCAGATGACCCTCTGTCATGGACCGGGTTCAAGCAGATTCTCCGTAAATGGCATCAAACTTTAGTTGGGACGGGTATGTTTCTGGCAGTTACTAGTATGACTGATATTTTTATACTACTTTGTACAAACATCTGCTACAAAACATGAATTTCATCCTAGCTAAACGAGACGGACTCGCGGAATCAATAGATTAAGCCGTGTGTTACACTGAAATGTGGCGCCTATAGGTAGTGGTGTGATTGCCGGCTGGATAATGTTGCAAACAGCCATCGCAAAGGCAAGTGTAGGCAGTAGGTGACCACTTTTTTGGCGAGATGCTGGACATTTTTCTACACTTTATCTACAATGTATCATATTTATGAGACATACATGTCTTCATCATCATTTTATATTACCATGTATTTGTAGGCATTGGCACGGGTAAACCCGCGGGTATCCAGACCTCGACCCGCACCCGTACCCGCAATGTACCCATACCCGTGTACCCAAGGGTACCAGGGGGTACGGGTCTTCGCGTGGGTCGGAGCGGGTACAGCGGGTATGGTACCCGTGAGGGGTAAACCCGCGGTGTACATTCAAATCTAGCTACTAGACATGCGAGAACTACACAATGATATCATCCCAGCCCTCATCCAACTCCCGCTCTTCTCCTTCGAGGTCAGGCTTGCATGTCACAGCAGTAACATCCTTGTCTTTCACCAGACCAAGGAGACTCCAACTTCCAAGGCAAAGAAGAGCTCGTGTCGTTTGCGCCGAAAGTCTTGAACGCACGTGAGAAAGAATGAGCCGTCCGCGAGAAAAAATGCGCTCGACGTCAACAGACGTTGCTGGAAAGCCACATTAAAAACATCGAAGATTCACGTCAGAATAAAAACAAACTCACCTGGAATTGACAGGTAATCTAGGGCCATGCGAGAGAGGCGTGGGTACATAGCGCGACGTTCGTGCCACCAAGCCAGTACATCGCCGACTTTTTCAACATCGGTGCTTAGATATTTGTCGAGCTCGTGTGATATGACTTGAGGTGCGGCCAGTGTTGGGAGTGAGTCGAAGATATTCAACGTCTCGTCAATGACATTGTGAGCATCAATCTATGGCAACATTTAACAGCAATAGATTAGTTAAATAATGAGGGACACGGAGACATGAAACTTACCTCGTCACCAGCATTGACACCCTGAGCAACTGTTCGCACAGCATATGACCGGTCATACACCTCACGCACGAGATGTTCAGCCGTGGTAACCCACTCATTCTCCCAGCCTGCATTCCGGAAGTATTGCAGTTTGTGCTGGGGATGAAGGACTGCCGGTGAAAAAAATATGAAGTTAGCATCATCATAAGAAGGAAGACTTGACAAGAGCATACCCATAGCCACACGGTATGTTTCGGAGGTATCAGTGAGCGAATAGTATCTGTTGAGGGTTCTTTTTGCCAGTTTCAATGCCGCGCGAATGGCAGGGTCAAGGACGTGAGCGTTAAGGATACCGTTGGTGAACGTCGTGTCGATATGGTCCATCGCTGGGATGACCATCGCAAGATTGGGAGTTGATCGCGAGAAGTATTGGGTAGCATGCTTGAGGATCTGTAGAAGGTCAGTCACAGCTTGTGTAATGTGTGACGTGTCACTTACCTTCAGAACATCTCGCAGCTGTGTCACAAGTGTCCACGCGTGATCATCTAATTCATACACTCCAAGTCCCAACTTACGCTTATCAGTCATCGCATCAATCGCTTTGCGGTGATCGATCGCAAACTCCAACATATCAAATGTGGAGTTCCAACGGGTCGACACATCATGCGGCATGATCCTGGATCCAAGTCCTAGTTCCTCAGTAGCGTCTTTCCATGCAGGGAGAAGGAGTGTAGTAGAGTGGACAATCTTGAAGGCAAGTTTGCGCAGCTGGTGAGTGGATTAATTTTTCATGTCTTTAATCATGTATAAACTCAAACTTGCCTTTACTAGTGTCAATCTAATGGGCCGAATGTTTGCTTCCAATGCAGTGCGTTCATGCGCTGTCAGCAGGTCTATTTCGTCGACCAACCCATCCTCATTGTCAACATCCTCTGCATCCGGGTCACCATCCCCGTTCTCTGCAATTGTGGCTTCATCCTCGCTCCTCATATCTCTCGCCATATCCGAGTCAAGTGCAAGTGACTCTGCGTCAGTGGGAACATCTTTGGCCTTTGGTAAGTCAAACTGCTTTATTAACGATTTCGCCACGAGGTTGATTACATGCAAAAAGCATCGTGTTCGTGATGTGGGCCCTCCGAAGTGAGCTACGAGGTCGGCAAGCTCAGTCGTGAGTGTGTCATTAGAGCTTGCGTTGTCGGCCGTGATGCTCAGTATCTGCAGGATGGTAAGCAGCTGTACTGTGAAGTGCCGTCATCTACTCAACGCCAGCACTGTGAAGCGCTGGCACCAACCCCCCTTCGCCAATGCCAACACCAACCTCCCACCAACGCTGGCACCAACCCCCCTTCGCCAATGCCAACACCAACCCCCCACCAACGCTGGCACACCAACCCCCTTCGCCAATGCCAACACCAACCCCCCACCAACGCTGGCACACCAACCCCCCTTCGCCAATGCCAACACCAACCCCCCACCAACGCTGGTGTAAGGAATGTCATTCCTTTAGCTATGGAATTCCCTTTGTACTACCGGCTACGAAGTTCCCCTTTACCGTTCCGAAGTACTAACCTTGTACTGCCACTCACTTACATATAAAAACCACACCTTACCTTCTGTACCCCCAGTGAATGCATCCCCCTCACTCATATCTCTTCCACTGGCGATCCGTCAAACCACCGTCGAACTAGACGCAGCATTACACATTGGAGCCCACCGCTGCGGTTGGATTTGATTTTCGGATCGTCCCCGCCCCCAGTTTTTTTTATTTTCTTTTTTTTCACAAAAAAAAAAAAAGGAAAGCAATAAATGATCCTTCAGATCTTCAGAGCTTGACGACGCTCACAACGTTTCCCGTGCTTTGCGCACAACGTCGCACAAAAGTGTCACCACCACCACGTTCATGTTCCCACGTTCCACGCAACGCCCATAGAGCGCCCTGCGGAGTTACCCAGTTTCACGAGAAAGCGCGCTACCTGCCCTATCACCGCTAGTACATCACGCCCACGCCATAAATCCAGTACAGCTTCACTTATCCCGCCGCCAACGTCCAAGCCTACAGTCCTCAAGCCTAAAGTCCTATCAGAAGTCCAAAGTTCAAAGTTCAACCTGTTTAACGAATCGTTCGCTGGCTTCGTCGGCGACGTCATGATGTCTGAGAATGCCTAAACGAGGCTTCGTCGGAGCTTGATGATCGTCGAGAATGCCCAGCCCCCCCTTTTTTTTTTTCCACCGCCCCCTTCGAAGCTTTACCAACTCAAATGGCCGCTACTAGCAAATTGATATCATGATCACTCGTATTCGTCGCACCCGTACTCTGCATCCATTCCTATTCCCGCAACTTCGCACTCAACATCCGTGGTCCATTAGCTCATTTTCGTCGCTACACTTTCACTCTTGTCACATCCTCGTCTGTCTAAGCCGAGCACTGCCGCCGCTTACCGGTTTTGGGTTAGGAAGGATTTTTTTTTGTTTTGTTTGGAGATCAACCGAGGACGGTTGATATTTCGAGTGTGGAGGAGGTGTAAGGAATGTCATTCCTTTAGCTATGGAATTCCCTTTGTACTACCGGCTACGAAGTTCCCCTTTACCGTTCCGAAGTACTAACCTTGTACTGCCACTCACTTACATATAAAAACCACACCTTACCTTCTGTACCCCCAGTGAATGCATCCCCCTCACTCATATCTCTTCCACTGGCGATCCGTCAAACCACCGTCGAACTAGACGCAGCATTACACTGGCACACCAACCCCCCACCAACGCTGGCACACCAACCCCCCTTCGCCAATGCCAACACCAACCCCCCACCAACGCTGGCACCAACCCCCCTTCATATAGTACGCATCATGGTGAGTGGTACTGACCTTGTCAGTTATTCCGAAGTCGGCTAAAATTTTAGCAAAGGCCTCTGCGAGATTGGCACCAGAATGTGACTGACTTGCCGTCAGTCTCAGGGTGATGTGAAGCTAATCGAGCACACCCACCTGCGCAACTTCAACAACATCAAGAACCATGGCCAGAGGTTTGCCCTGGTGTTCAAGGTGCACAGAGACCGCCACAAAGGCCTTATGATTAGGTGAGGTCCATGCATCTGTCGCGAAGTTGAGTTCACCATCATATTCCTTTCAGATTTTTAGTTTTTTTTTGTGACATTCGACAACGGCGTGCATCACCTGCAGCATTCGTGCGATCCGTTGTCGAACATTCGCGAATACAAGTTTCACGTCGCGTGACACCGTGGAAGGTGAAGGTAGGTAGTATTCAGGACGCCCCGTCTTCATCAACGACTGAAATCCTCGGTCGCTGACAGTCTCAAATGGTCGTAGGCTTTCCGAGACCCAACGCACGATCTCTGCCCTTTGGCAATGTGTCAGTAGCGTGTTCATGTACATACTAGTGAGTACTTACTTGGTTTCAGTCTTCGTGTGTTGCCTATGTGAATAGGTCACTTTACCCTTAGATGTTCTTTCGAAAGAGGACGTGATAGTGCCGGATTTCAGTAAGTTTTTGATGACGCCTTCACGTGCTGCTGCTGCTGATTTAGTCTCTTGTGCGGCATCATATGCCTCTGGCCCCCAGCAGCTCTTGGCGTGCTTGGCCATGTTGCTCGTCGACTTCGCATCGCCCTTGTCGAGGTAGCGCCGAACGCGCTGTTTGCAACCCTTCCCCATGCACTGGAATACATGGGAGCACCGCCCGCCAATATATTCAATGCTTGGTATTGGCTCGTAGAACGCATAAACCGGTGATGTCCACCCTTTTTTTAGCTTGTCTGTGAAATAAAAACTGATTAACATAATGGTATGCTCAGGATAATTAACTTGCCGAGCTCAGCTTCTGAGGTCTCGGCATCATCAGATGACGTCTCGGAGTCCACATTGATAGCATCCTGTATGCCATCCTCCTCTTCCGTTTGTACAGTAGCTCGCTGACTTTGATCCTGTTCAATTTGGATAGTAGCTTGTCGACTTATGGTGCGGGGAGGAAGGCTCTTGACTACCGGTGCTAACCTTCCTTTTTAGCTTTGTCGTGCCTTCCGCAACAGCCTGCGCGGCCTTCTCGGTGAGTTTCTTGACCCGCTTATGAAACATTGTGGTGAATGGAGGTGGAGTGGGGCTTTCAAAGCTTGCGAGAGGTTGCGAAAGATGCGCTGGCGGCCTGTCAGTTTTTTTGGGGTCGAAATAAAGTTTTTTTTAATTCTGTATAGTTTCTAATATATGTTAGTTTCAAATATATGTGCAATATATGTGACAGGTGCGACATGGCTACTTTTAGCCTGACGGGTACAGGTACCCTGCCACGGGTACCCCACACTCGTACCCGCACCCGTACCCGTCAGGGACCCGTACCCGTAACCCGCACGGGTTACCCATACCCGTGCCAATGCCTATGTATTTGGATATAATTCGAGGATATTTGATCTGATTTTGCCAAAAATATCTATCAAAATCATCTCATGGCCGATTTCCTGATGAACACACCCATTGTGCTTCACGGGCATTCCAGTGTGGATTTCGATTGTCTTCTTGATCACCTTTTTGGAAAGTGCGTTGGATATTTTATTTAATTCTACTAGTATCACTACTGATTTCTGCTACTAGGCTCCAGGATACAGATAGCGACAGCGACGGCAACACGGAACAAGTCAACAACACACCACCAGAATCCGCGTCCACTCTTGTGTCACTACTGACTATTAGTGCCGTCTTCGATGTTAGCGTTGGGAAGTCATATGCCGTCAATCAACTGGAGGCACACCCTGATCTGGACTTGCCAACGAAGCTCCAGCTTTGTCACCAGTTCAAAATCCTTCCATGGCTGACTCCCGCATTCAGAGAGCTTGTTTCGCTCCCCATCGAAAGCCTCGGACCAGCGGGCTTAGCAAAAATTCCTGCTTACATCTTACATGCACTAATTCAAGTTAAACATCAGATTTCTACACACCGGCTCACCCTAGCAGCTGTTGTTCCCCCTGCTATGGCCGGGATGCTTTGCCATACACCAATGTCATGTGCCAACGGTTGGGAAACGGGTTGGAAAGCTGGCCCTGCGGAGATGTTGCGACACCCTGATATCTTCTATTCTGGCTGGGATATTCTTGCACACCTTGATTCGGTCGAGGTTCCACACGTTTGCAGTGATTGCCGGGAATCTTCCGTCGCAAACGTGAAGGAAACAGGATGTCTTTTGATGGAAGACGGATTCGTGGAGGATAAGCTCGAGGGGTTGAGGGCCTGGTTGATGTCTCACTAAATTGATTTGTTTCCCATTAAGCTAGGACTACAATGCTGCGCAATTAGTACTTATAATATGGCGAGGAGCAACTTTCGATTGTCGAAAACAATGGTCGAGTCTCTGCGCGCGATTTTTTTTGTGTGCGTGCGCGTGATTCTGCTGTGCGTGCATGAAATTTGCGTGTGCACGTGATTTAATTATGTTGCGTTTGGACCGCCATAGGTATCATTTTCATACGGAGTCGTAGAACACGGTGAACGTTGACTTGCTCGCAATGGTTTACTCCTAGCTAATCTGCCTTGCAATTTCCTTCTGTTCGCGCTAGACTTGCTTCTGGGCAGATGCGGATTGGCCGCTCACGAGGCCTGAATCCTGGCATAATCCTAGGCGGACGGGTACTTTGATTCAAAAAGTGTCATAGAAACAATTCACATATCAATCACATACAGGCATGATCACGATCGCAAACGATGAACTGCATTCTTAGTAGCTTTTCTTGCTGGCTTCTTGGTGACCATGACTGACAGATCTGACCGGGACTTTGCTAGAAAAATATCTGACGGTCATGTCTCGCAGAAAGTTCATCACGTTGGCAGTTGAGAGGTCATGATCAGCAGCTGGCTCGACATTCATTGGGCGTAACAGCAGGTCAGTGGGTACGATGATGAGCGGATTGTGGATACGATTCCTGCCTTTACGAATTTGCTGTGTGAATGTCAAGGGGGAATAACATCGAGTGCGTAGGTTTGTGAAGGGCGTCGTAGGCTTGTTCGAGCGGAAGGGAGAGGTCGATTGATGTTATGACCTGCAGAGCAAGCTCGGGAGAAGGGGATCGATGTGGGTGCGTAGAGACTGGGATAATCCGTCCCACAAGGCAGCCTCATATGATGAGGTGCCAAGATGTCCTTACACAATGTCTCACACCTGGTGATATCGAGATTCGAACCTCCATGGACTGATCCTGTATACACTCAGCTAAGACGATGTGACTGTACACTGTTCTTTTTGAGTTGCTACGACATCATCCATGGTGGATGCTGGCTGATAAAGAGTGAGGGGCAATCGTCCTCACGCACCTGCCATGGTGCGTGGCCCTGGGTTGGTCTGGGAAGTGGAGGGTTGCATGAGCATGACGGTTGAGATGATGAAACGAGGAAAATGGTCCACCAGTGTCGAAAACGAAACCACAACAAAGAGCTAGGAAAGAAATTGAATACTATACATGAAACGTACTTACGTCATTCAAGGGACTGGTTGGCGGGAAATTGAAATTGACGCCCCAACACAGGAAACATTGGCAATAGCTGTGAGGCTGTGAGTGAAAAGCAAGGAGAAGCAAAGTTGAATTACGAATAGATGTGCACTGCCATGCAAAAGAGCGTCAGGATATAAGCAAGGAAGACTGCTGTGCTCACATTCGAGATTTCCTCGCTCTTTCTCTTCACTAGCCTATTTGACTGACCCTCAGCTTCAGCAGGGTAAGCGCTGTCATAATAAAAAATCCTTATCAGCCATCAGGCTCACAGCGCATGAGGACAGCTTACCGCAGCTCCTCTAACGCACGCATACAAAGGATATTTTGGCTACTTGACTGTGATTTCGTTCGCAGAGACACAACCATGGCTTCCGCATCGACGGAGCAGTCCGGTTTAGACATCAATATGATCCTGGAATCGGCACGGACGTCGAAGGCTGGCGTGGATGTTACATCCATAGCCTACTTTCCTGACGGGCAGCGAATGATGAGCGGATCTCGGGATAAAACCACTCAGCAATGGGACTTACAGTCGGGCAAGGAGATTGAGGAAGCGCGGGGTGTTTGCGAGGAGGAGATACGGGCAGTTGCGGTATCAAGGGATGGTCGATGGGTTGTCACTGGTGGTGGAGGTTACGAAATCGGGGAGCTGAAGGCCTGTGAGGTTGAGACGGGGATCGTGAAGACATTCAAAGGGCACTCAGACAGGATCGAGTGCATTGATATCTCCGTGGATACCAAGCTGCTGGCGAGTGGGTCAAGGGATTTTACAGCGCGGATATGGAACTTGGAGACCGGCAAACTCGTGGCCGGTCCATTCAAGAGTGGTTATTGGGTGGGCGCCATTCGTTTCTCGACGGATTCGAAGAAGCTCGCAATCAACTCAATTGTGGGGAAGTTTCTTGAAGTCTGGGACATCCAAAAACAGAAATTGGATGCGAGGATAGGGAAACAAATTCAAATTTGGCCCGATGCAAACGACGAAGAAATCTTGGCTTTAAATTTATTCACCTCCCCGGAAGCTGTCACGCTTGCGCCAATTTTCTGGACAAAAAAAAACAGCAACATCTTGGCCGCATTCAACTTGATCACGGAAGACAATATTAAAACAATGTTTCCCAAAGCCAAGACGATCTATGAATTCGACGCCTCGACGCTGGAGACTGTCGGAACTCCCTTCGAAGGGCATATGGAGACTGTCACCGGCCTAGCACTTTTATTTGACGGCGCCCTCCTCGCCAGTGCTTCCCGCGACCACACCATCAAACTTTGGGCCTTTGAGTCCCGCCAACTCCTCGCCTCCTTCGACGCTCCTGAAGTCACATTCCTCATGCCCTCACCAGACTCACTTCAACTAGCCATCACGGCCTGGGGTGATCCCGATATCTACATTTGCAACACTATTAATTCCTCTTTGCTTTCTATACCGGAAATACAGTCTATCCTCCCCAAAGTAAGCACTTGCCAGCGTCATGAATCTATCTTCTGTGAACTCACCTTCCCTTGAAGACCGATACCACCCTCCGACATTTACTTCAGGTATGTACTACCCAACTGTTCATTTTCACCATGGTGCTGAATTGAATTATTACAGTCTGACGCAACCCGCGGCCGTCGTCCCACTGTCATGTGCCGCACCCCAGTAAAATCACCTGTCATATCATACCCTCCAAGGCATCTGTAAGGATAGTATATCCTTTACGCACCGTCCCATCTTCAAAAACAAGGCGTTCGAACTTCTTACAAGTAGAACACATCCACGTGACTCACTGATGCGAAGAGCTCAACTCTTCGCATCCGAGTTACGCGGATACATTCCTTCTTACTCTCCTCCCTTACTGTACCATGCGCTCTCATTCCATCGTCACCGTGTCTCGCCGACTCTTTTTTCTAGTTCCACATGCTACCTACTCGACTCTCGCTTTAATCGTTCGGATCCCAAACACTTATATACCGCAAAATGTGCGCTCGTACTTTAGCAGAAATCCATCCGTTGAATTCACGCTCCAAGAACGGACTCGATCCTATCAGAAACTTTCTATATTCTCAAGACTTTCTACCTCCAAAGAGAAGCGCCTAGATACAACTAATTCCCCATCGAACTCAGACCAGCCGTTACATATTTGGAGCCCACCGCGAGGGGAATTGTTTTCGAGCAACCCCTTGCACCCAAGTTTGATCCGATTGATCCATTTCCGATCTACTGATCGGCCCCTTAGAAGCTTGGTCTTTGACCACTATACCCAATCACCATAACCAAATACTATCATCCCAACGCGCAGCTACGCCTCCAGCAGAACGAGCCATCTGCGCTGGCACCCCCGAAGCAAACGTCGACCAAGAAACGTCGAAGCCGTGCCAATACCTACAACGCCCTCACCACTTCTTCAACATCCACAGCACTACCCCCTTCCAACCCGTTTGCTATTACCCCAACTCGCTTTAGACTAGATCAACGCACCAGACCCTTCCAAGACTCGACAGACGGACCAACAGAATCATCCCTATCAGACGACGACGCCATAAACCTCCCTCCACGCGCGAAATCCCCCTTTCCCGTTATAACTGATCAGCCAACATTCACCCTTAGACCGGCCGTGTTCGACCCGGAAACGCCTACACTCCCTATAATTCCCTCTGAATCTATAGAACCATCAACTCTTGCTACCACAACCGAACATCCTATCCCCAAACCTCAGTTTCTACCTCGCACAACCGCACCTCCTCCTCACGCTCCCGCACCAACAAACCCGCAACCTGTAAGACCCCCACCTTCCGCTGCACCCCCTCCTATACCCCCCCAACCAGCAGTCACCATGTCAGCTGCTAAAGGCATCAGCGCCATGCCAGGACCTGGATCAAGCAAGGCCCCCTCCTTTAATGGAGAAACCTCTGAGCTACTCGAATTCCTCGAGCTTTTCGAGGATCTATCCTCGTCGTGTACACTCAGCGACGCGGACAAATGCAAGATGATCGTACGCTACGTCAACATTGAGACCAAGAGATTTTGGGTGACACTAACTGGATACGAAAGCCGCGACTATGACGTCTTCAAGGCTAGCATTGTAGCGCAGTATTCAGGTGCTGCCAAGGGTCAGCGATACTCGATTCGCGACCTGGAGCGCGTTGTCATTAACAACGCAGACAACGATATATCCACGGAAACCGAACTCTTGCAATATTATCGACAATTCCGCCCCGTTGCTCATTGGCTCGTCTCTAACGGCAAAATATCCACGCGCGAACGGGATCGTTATTTCTGGCAAGGACTGCCCGCTGTCACTCGACGGGCAATCGACAGAAGACTCGAACTCAAGGACCCGAACTACTCACGCACAGAAGCCACGGATTTTGAAGAGGTACTCAAAGCAGGACGTTTCGTCTTTTCAGACGACGCCTTTGATGCTGACCTTAACGAACCCATAGCAACACGAATTCGGACGATACGAGAGGGACGCACCAAGACTAAGGCATCCGCCCAATGGGACTCAGACGAAGAAGAGGAAAAGAAGGATGTTAGAAGGGAAGTACAGACTAGACGAGTCGCTTTCACGTCCCCTCCTCCACCAGTCAAGAATACAATCGACGAAGTCGAGGCTCTAGCCCGCAAGATGCACGGCCTCGATATCGGCGATGTCACCTACTCCGGATGTTACACCCGACTTGTCTGCCTGGCTCCAGTAGCTGCACAGGCATGGGCACCCCCCAAGTCCCGCCAGCTCGCCAGTGCACCTGTTCCGCCGTCAAGCACTCTGCCCTATCTTCCCCTTCCTCCCCTTCCTCCCTCAACGAACTATGCGCAAAACGCAAAATGTTTCTTCTGCGGAGGATCTCATGTAATGCGGACCTGCTCTATTGCAGGAGAATACTTACGTGCAGGCAGGATTATTTGCGATGGACCATACTTCGCGTATCCTGACCACTCACGCATACGACGATATGGAGACCAGACGTTCAAGCAAGTTATCGACGCACGATACGCGTCTCCCCATCCTGCTACTCCTGCCTCTGGGTCCAATTCCATCGTCATCGAGAATCCCCAACGAGAAACTCCATCGCAATCAACGCCCCAAGAAATCCCCTCCTCTGCCTTCATCTCCGAATCGTATTTTCTCCAGTGCGAACCTATAATCGAGAACCACGCAGTTATTGTGAGCATGGAAGAGGTGGACGACGAACAATCCGCAGAAGCGCTCGCCATCACCCGGTCCAAGTCAAGAGCAGCCAATTCCCCAGAACCCAATTCCTCGACACGTTCCGTCTCCATTCCAGCGCCTGTATCTACTCCCCATTCCTCGACACGTTCCGTCTCCATTCCAGCGCCTGTATCTACTCCCCCTTCCTCGACACGTTCCGTCTCCATTCCAGCGCCTGTACATACCCCTTCCACCCCGCCAGCACAATCCACCTCCCTCGAACCCAAGAAAGAACCGGCCTTTCGATATGAGTCCAAGGCGAACTTACCAGACGCAGCAAAACGTCTCTACGAGACTATCCTCAGCACTCCCATCCCTCAGCTAACCATATCTGACCTTTTAGCCATCAGTCCTGATTTAAGGAAGGAAGCGGTCGAGTATTCCCGCACTCAGCGCGTGCCAACACCTGCCCCCATACCCACAGCAAAGATTCTCGTAGCAGCAACCACCACCCCTCCCTTGAATATCGAACACGCGACTCCGTTACGCGAAATTCGCGTAACGCTCAACGGCTCCCACTCTGAACTCGCGTTGCTGGACGAAGGATCCGAGATCGTCGTGATTCGAGAAGACGTCTGGTGAAAGACGAACGCCCCCATCAACCAAGACGTACGGATGCGCATGCAGACCGCTAACGGAGGATCGCAGGAGATGGCTGGATGCCTGGAGATGTTGGAGATAGACGTGGAAGGTATCAAGACTTGGGCCCACGCGTATGTGGTGCCAGAAGCTCCCTACCGCCTTCTCTTAGGACGACCTTGGCAACGATTGGTTCGTCTCTCCAAAGCTGAGGATACTGACGACGTTCACGTTGCAGTTCACGACCCACGGGATCCCAGCAACACTCGCACCGTCAAAACTTCTCCCCGTCCTTGGCCCCATCCCTCCCTCGCATTAACAGCCTCAGCACTCTCCTCTGTTCTCCCTTCTCTCTTCCCATCCTTAGCTCTATCTACTCCGCAAATTTCCCCAACCAGCTCCACTGACATCTACCATGCCATCAAACATCCCCTATCCTCAGCTCTATCTACTCCGCAAAATCCTCCAACCGCTTTGGCGACTACTCCATCGTATGGTCATCGTTACCCTTCTCCACCAAAAACCGCATACCCTCCACCCAGCACGTATATTACCCCACCGACAACACCAGACACGCCGTCTCCGAGTTATTCTACATCGACGTACCTAGCCTCAACCGCATCGCCACCAACACCACCAGGTATGGAGGACTGTACTACCCGTATAGTACCAGCCTCATCATCGCCCGGTATACCAAAACACGAGCCCGTTCCAGTACCACCTCCCTCCAACTTTCCAACACACTCCTTCACTCCCATTTCTCGTCTCTCCGTTTCCTCCTTTGCAGAATCCCTCCTTCAAGCGCACTTTGACATCGACCCTATCCGCCGCACCTTCGCCTACAAAAAGGTCGCTAACAAGGTAAGGCCTGTGGCCACGACAATGCCTGCACACGCGCGCATCATCCGCCGTTTCCCAGAGGATCCCCTTGCATCCCTTCCACCCCTTTCAACTACCCCTCCTGCCTTCACACCCGGTACTCGCCTCACCCAGAGCCGCATGGACGACCTCGGCATCTTCAAGAACACGTTCCTTCTCCCAGAAGAACGAAAGCTCGCCGCGCACGTTCTCATGAACAACGAGCTCGCGCTCGCCTGGGACGAAACGGAGAAGGGTCGTTTTCGGGACGATTACTTCCCCCCAGTCATTATTCCCACCATCGAGCACACGCCATGGACTCACCGCCAACCTCCAATTCCCCCGGGTATCAAGGATGAGGTCATCAAGCTCATCCAATCCAAGATCGCGTCGGGCGTATACGAGCCCTCCAACTCGTCATACCAATCTCGTTGGTTTTGCGTGGCGAAAAAGAGCGGCGCCATACGGATCGTTCACGACCTCCAGCAACTTAACTCCGTCACGGTCAAGGATGCAGCTACTATGCCCTACATCGAACTGTTCGCAGAACAGTGTGCAGGACGCTCCATCTACTCGATGATGGACTTGTTCGTCGGATTCGACCATCGCGCACTCGCAGAAGAGTCTCGCGACATCACCACATTCCAAACCCCCCTTGGTACTTATCGCCTTACCGTCCTCCCTCAGGGATGGACAGATTCTCCCGCTGTCTTTCAAAACGACGTCGCGTTCATACTTCAAGCCGAAATCGAGGTCGCACCCAATTTTCAGGACGACGTCAATGTTCTTGGACCTCGGACACGCTACGAGTTGCCCGATGGCTCTCACGAATGCATTCCCGATAACGCCGGTATCCGAAGGTTCGTCTGGGAGCATTGTGCAGACGCGAATCGCGTCCTGCACCGTTTGAAGCACGCGGGGGCTACAGTATCAGCTTCTAAGCTGTTTCTCTGTGTGCCCCAAGTTCTCGTTGTCGGCCAGTTATGTACTTACGACGGACGCATCCCAGACTCGTCTAAAGTGTCCAAAATCCAACACTGGCCTGCCTGCACGTCTCGCACCGAGGTTCGCGGATTTTTGGGCATGGCAGGAACGGTCCGAAACTGGATCAAGGACTATGCAGCCATCAGCCGCCCTCTCACGAACTTAACTCGCAACAACACACCCTTCAACTGGTCCCCTGAAGCGCAGCTAGCTATGGACACGCTCAAGACCGCCGTCATCAACTCACCCGCAATCACCCCAATCAATTACACGTCCTCAGATGAAGTCGTTTTAGCGGTCGACTCATCGCAGATTGCGTGCGGCTGGATCCTTCTCCAAATCAGAAACGGACGGCGCTATCCCTCAAGATTCGGCTCGATTACGTGGGATGAACGGGAATCCCGTTACTCCCAAGCTAAGATCGAGCTGTACGGTGTGTTTCGAGCTCTCAAGGCAGTCAAACTTTGGATTATCGGCATACGCAATCTCGTTCTGGAAGTCGACGCTAAATATATTAAGGGCATGTTGAATAATCCCGACATCCAACCTAATGCGGCCGTAAATAGATGGATAGCAGGAATTCTTATTTTCAGTTTCAGACTCAGACACGTACCAGCAGCCAAACACGCAGGACCCGATGGATTATCTCGTCGTCGACGAGTCCCAGAAGACGACGATGAAGAACAGGAAACGATGGACGACGTAGAGCAATGGATAGACGAGATGCTGGATTCAGGAGTATGGGTAGCTAAAGAGATTGATACGGCGCCGAGTGCCGTTGTTACCACCATCACAACTAACTTGCCAGACGTCGAGATCCCCGCAGATAACACTACTTCTCGCCTCGATAACGACTTACGCACCATCCAATCCTACCTCGACACCCTTTCCTTCCCCACGGACACCTCAAGCAAGGATCAAGCCCGTCTCTCAAAACGAGCACATCAGTTCTTCGTTCGAGGCAACCGCCTCTGGCGAAAAGAGTCTAATGGTCGCCACCAGCTCGTGCTTTTCAGCACCGATCGTGTTCGACTTCTCGCTCAGACCCACGACGAGCTTGGCCATAGAGGCTTTTACCCCACGCGTCGAACAATCGCCGACCGTTTCTGGTGGCCATCGCTCGACAAGGACCTCGCATGGTACCTTAAAACGTGCCACCAATGTCAGATCAGATCAGTCACCAAAGTTATCATCCCACCCATCGTCGCCATCCCTTCAACACTCTTTCGTAAGGCATTCGCAGACTCGATGTACATGCCTACGTCGCATGGATTCACGTACATCGTCCAAGCCCGTTGCTCGCTATCAAATTGGCCCGAATTCCGTATGTTACGAAAAGAAACTGGACGTACCTTGGGTGCATTCTTCTTCGAGGAGATTTTGTGCAGATGGGGAGGTATCGAGGAAATCGTTACGGACAACGGCACGCCTTTCATCGCCGCGTTAGAATGGCTATCAGCAACATATGGTATTCGGCACATTAGGATCTCAGCTTATAACTCAAAGGCTAACGGAATCGTCGAACGCTCGCATCGCACCGTTCGCGACTCACTCGTGAAGGCCTGCAACGGTGATATCACCAAGTGGCCTACCTTAGCTCACCATGTCTTATGGGCTGACCGTGTTACCACACGAAAATCAACCGGACATAGCCCATTCTTCATCGCACACGGCACTGAACCTCTACTTCCACTAGACATTATCGAAGCCACCTTCCTCCTTCCCGATATCACCACTCAACTCACCACCCAAGATCTATTAGCCATTCGCGCTCGCCAATTAGCAAGACGCGACGAAGACCTCGCGCTCATCCATCAACGATTGCTCAACAGTCGTTTTTCGTCCATCGAAAATTTCAAACGACGCTTCGCCAACACCATCCATGATTACGCATTTCAGCCCGGAGACCTCGTGTTGGTACTCAACAAGAAGATTGAAGCAGCATCCAACGCTAAATGCAAGCCACGCTATTTCGGACCAATGATCGTGATATCCCGCTCGCAAGGAGGATCCTATCGACTCGCCGAAATCGATGGAGCCGTCTCAAAACTCAAGTTCGCTGCATTCCGCATCATCCCTTATTATCCGCGCTCTCCGTCATCTATCGAAGTCACCCAATATATCAACCTTCAAACCATACAAGGACTCAATGACGAAGACTAGATGCGCTTCCCTCTCTTTTTTCATTCTAGCTAAATTTTTTCTCTATTCTAGTAATTCTACAAGTACAGTTCCCTTGTTTTTAGTTTATTTTGTTGATAGATCGACCAGGGACGGTCGATATTCGAAGTGGGAGGGTGATGTAAGGATAGTATATCCTTTACGCACCGTCCCATCTTCAAAAACAAGGCGTTCGAACTTCTTACAAGTAGAACACATCCACGTGACTCACTGATGCGAAGAGCTCAACTCTTCGCATCCGAGTTACGCGGATACATTCCTTCTTACTCTCCTCCCTTACTGTACCATGCGCTCTCATTCCATCGTCACCGTGTCTCGCCGACTCTTTTTTCTAGTTCCACATGCTACCTACTCGACTCTCGCTTTAATCGTTCGGATCCCAAACACTTATATACCGCAAAATGTGCGCTCGTACTTTAGCAGAAATCCATCCGTTGAATTCACGCTCCAAGAACGGACTCGATCCTATCAGAAACTTTCTATATTCTCAAGACTTTCTACCTCCAAAGAGAAGCGCCTAGATACAACTAATTCCCCATCGAACTCAGACCAGCCGTTACACATCAAAGGCCTTCGCATACAATAGACCACCAGCAACCCACGTTCCTTCGCCATGTTCGCAAATTATTTCATTTCGCTCCTAGCACAAACGCAGTACGACATGGCCAGCCTCACGATCCATGGGATGTTCGTCTCTTTATCTCATTTCTTTCATAGTTAACTCACGCATTTCCCACAGTTCCCTGCTACGTCGCCCCTGCCTCCCACCCACTTGACTTCAGTGCAGGCTGCAACTCAGTTTGATCATGTCAGCCTTCATTTTGAATCAACTCGCAATGAATCACTAAGTCCTATCTAGTTTGAAATAAGTTCTCCGTCCCCCCGCTCGAACAGAGTCACGCAGTTCCTGCGACAGGGCCTTTCCTTCCATAGGTCCAGATCCGGCCATGAGCCACAAGTTGTTGAAGTCGCAGCCGGGCGGAAATTTACTGTAACGTAGATCTTCTCACATATACTTGCCCCCTTTACTGATTGGTGCCTTACAGCGTCTTGTTGCAGCCAAATTACCAGAATATAGGAAAGTCGACGATACACGACATCCTTCTAGCCAGCAGCTTGGGGTGCCCCAGGACATCGAATCATCTGACAATGATTCGCTCCCAGACGTGCATTGGTGCAAGGCGTTTCTTTGCTATTATTCATGTTGGTCTCATGGCAGACTGAGGACGCCTCCTCGATGGCGCTTGGAGCGTATTAACATCCCCAGCCGGGACGCTGCGACAACTAGCAGCCATGCTGGGGCTCACGGTGGCAGTTAGCTCAATGTAGATTGTATTCAACTTCCCGTGCTCTTTTCCTTGCTATTGTTTTCTCTAAGCAGTTTCGTGTCTGCGCTTGACCTTAAGCCACTGAGTATGTCTACACGGCCCCCTACCCCAAAGCAAATACCTCCGATCACTGGCAGGGATTTGCATGAAATTTTGATTCCAGTGATCGGCGGGACCGAAAATCGTCATCGTCATTACAGTACAGCCTAGCAAGTGTATTTCCGAGTTCGTCAGCGTGCCTTGCATGCAGAGGTACTTCCAGCCACACAGTACTGTTCAGAAGCCTGCCGTTCTCCGACAGCGTCATCCCGTCATCACGTATCATAGATTTAGATGCACATCAGGATGAAGTGGCGGTGATTCTCATAAGAAAACCTGTGGAACTTCGCGCTAGTACTGTGATCATATGCTTCAGGCATATAAACACATTAATGTTTACAGATCTACTACTAGTAGCGGGCCCACTATAGACGCACGCTTGCCCCACTAGTTCCTTTGTGATATGAATTGCATTGGAATTCTTTGTGTTCAAACAATTTTGTTACAAGGTCAAATAAAGTGATAGCATTGATGCGTTCATGCATAAGTATGGTGTGAGATGTAATGAGTGAGGTGATGTCGCAGATACGACATAGCAATATAATGAGCGGAGGGTGCTGCAGATACGACCGCGCGATATAAAGTAATGCAATGAATGAAAGATGCCCGCAGGCGGATACGGCAGAGAAAATTAAATGATAGATAAAGTAATGTGTAGTCCGTGAATGATGGACTATGCAGTCCAAATGATGAGATAATGCACGCTTGCCCGATGATCTTGTCCGAGGGAGATATCTGGAACCTTGTTCCAATCGAAATCATATGATAAATCAATCTTGCGACGACTCGTTCGAACTTCAGGTCGAATCACCAGGTCCTTTAGGTCTTTTGGAACAAGACTTGTAATGACGATTCAAAGAGTCCGAGCGACTTAAGCTAGAATCAATGTATCAGCTTCACATTCACACTTAAGAGACGCGTGGCACTTACTCCTTGTCACAGTATTCGCATTTAAACTGACCGTCGTCCCCAGTGTGCATTTTCGAAGTGATATGCTTCAGCATGCTTGGTCTTGGCATTGTACCCCACTTTTTACACTGCGGAAGAAGGCATTTGTACCGGATAATGCCGTGCTGTACGATCAGTTGCACATTGGGAGGTACAGTAAGAGTCTTGCGTCCCGCGCCCGATATTTCTGAAAGCTGGGGTAAATATCCAAAAGGAAGAGGGGCGGAGGGGTGGTGCGATGGCCCAGGCATCATCTGAGGCTGGGGGAAATAGGGTACAAACGGAGGAGGGATGAAGGGGTTGTACAATGGCCCTGGGATCACCTGGGGGAAAAAGGGTTGAAACGGAGGGATGGAGGGGTCGTGCAATGGCCCTGGGGCCATCTGAGGCTGGGGGAAACAGGGTACATTTGGAGGTGGGATGGAGGGGTCGTGCAATGGCCCTGGGGCCATCTGAGGCTGGGGGAAACAGGGTACATTTGGAGGTGGGATGGAGGGGTCGTGCAATGGCCCTGGGGCCATCTGAGGCTGGGGGAAACAGGGTACATTTGGAGGTGGGATGGAGGGGTCGTGCAATGGCCCTGGGGCCATCTGAGGCTGGGGGAAACAGGGTACGAACGGAGGAGGGATGAAGGGGTTGTACAATGGCTCTGGGGCCATCTGAGGCTGGGGGAAATAGGGTGCAAATGGAGGATGGTAGTACAATGGCCCTGGGGCCATCTGAGGCTGGGGGAAATGCGCTGCGAATGGAGGAACGGCTACATGCCCCGTCATATCCGGCATGAGGGGGGGCTGTCCATATTGTCCCATACCAGCATCAACCACTGCGGTCTCCATTCCGTGCGCTGTGGGAGCCGGCCCAGGTGGAGCGTACTGAGATGGATCGGCATAGATATCGAATGGCACAGGTTCGGCACGTTGGGGTTGCGGTTGAGGCTCGTCTTGGGACGGGCCTGGGATGGAACTTTGGCTCATTTGAGTCGCGTAGTGGTCCATAGTTAATGATAGAATGCTTGAGATGTAATGTTGATGGCGCCAGGCCTTATACTGTGGTAGGACAAGATGAGCGATAGAAGGTGGAGAAAGTGTACAAGAGTAACTCGCAATGCACAAGTTATATGGCAGATGTTTGCAAGGAAAGTGCGATGGATGTTGAAGAGAAGTAGAGGGACGCAGGTAGCAGTATTTAAGCTGTTGGAACCCCGACTAGATGTATGTCACACTTTGGTGTTTGGTGGACGTTCCAAAGCGTCTCCGACATATCACTTCCTTTTTCGTATGATTGTCCACACCTTTTGCCCAAACTAAGCGGCATAGTGAGCACAGCCTGGTGTCATACAAAGGAATGCTTCCACCGACCAGATTGGACAATGGCCAACATGCCCGGATAATCCCCCACGAGGCTGCGGGGACGACCGACTAGCGTGGCCGTCGTGAAGAGTAGAATAAGGTATTGGTGAACAAACATTGAACACGACGCGCCGGATCTCGATATTCAGATTCCTTTGCCCTTTGGCTGAGCATGCTCTTCGTGTATACGGACATGTTTTTTTTTTGTATGCTGCTGGGTATTGATTGCTTCCAAAAATTGTATACACGAAATCTAATCGACAGGATTTATCAATATAAATATATTGAACAAGAGATTGCGTGCTTATTGACACCACCGAATGATATGCCCGTCCAACCACCAATAGAAGGGTGCGTCTCTCCAACTCGTCCAACTTGCATCGCGTCTCCCAATGGCCAAGAGCAGGTCCACGCATAGTAGAATGCGATCTCTACACCTCTCTTCTCTATCACATGTCACTTCGTCATCGTGCTCTTGAATGAGCACCCTGCGTGATAGTCTGGCGCATGATTTCCGTCTGCGTGAAGCGGAACATGTCAGATCACGATAAGAGACCATGCAAACGAAGGTCAAGGTAAGAGCCGTACCATCAAGTCAAGCGCGACGGGTAACTTAACCTCATCAATCGCATCGCAAATGTAGTGTCGTGTGAGATCGCTGCACACCTGCGAGATGTTACTTAGTGCTGGTCCTTGACTTGATATTCGAGTTGACTTTGACTAAGTTTGTTTAGGTCCCTGCCCGCCGTATGCTTGGGCATTCCTACGATGGACCAAAGCGTTATATTTCTAGTGAGACAAGGACAAGCGCAGCATAAAGGGCCCGCATCAGCCGACATGTTTCCGTCCCCACGTTCTGAAGTGCACGCAAGGTCAGGATGCGTTGGAGAATGATGTGCATTTTTATTCAAAACACATCCCCGTCAAAGAGTTTTTCGGCGCGCACAAGCTCTCAAAAGCGCACAGACCCGACAACCGACTCCACCCCATCGAAAACGGGACCGACTGGCGAAATGCGAATAAATTACATTGCTCACCAATTTCCTAGTGCTAGGCGCAACGCTCAGATCGAGCACCGGAAGAAGTGGTGAGCGTGAGGGATGTCAGTGGTAGAGAAACGCAGATGATGTGGAGGTGGACGAGGGTGTATGTATATGGCGTTTGATATCTAAGATCTGAGGGACAGAGTGTGTAACGATTCAGATGTCATATCATATAGAATGGGAGAGTCTGTTACCTCCAGGTTAGGGTCAGAATGGGCGAAGCAGGAATGGGCGAGTCCGCGTGGGAAGTAGAGGGAGTGGGCATGTACAGATGAGCGTCAGATGAAGCCTGATCGAATTTTAAAGTATGAACTTCGATGTCTGGAACTTCGCTAGCTATAGCGCTCACTAGCACGGTTGAACTCAAAAACTTCGAGTCACGGCATATCAACAACGACACACAAACATGGCTTGTCGCCGCACAACCATACGCGGTAACTTGGAATCATTCAAAACGAGTACACGTCCATCCGCCTCTTTTCCATGCTTAAACATTGCAGGTGTTGCGTCCATCTCTTATATTTTAAATCTAACCTACCATTCCTCGCGTACACTTGTTCAAGGAACATGAAAATTCGACAAGGTACGTACTTTTCTTACACACACTGGCAGAACACCCGTTTCGGCGCTCACGCTTTGATTTAATTTTTCAGAGCAACTCTTCCACATTGCGGTATTGATGGTGTGTCAAGTTTTTTCTCTCTCCGTCGTTCTCCCCGTACTTATAACCTATGAGCTTTCAAGTATGGTCCAAGATCAGACGGGTAAGATAATGTCAACTTATGGATGGAGGTGCTTGTCCCTCTGGTCACCACGGCGTCCCTCAGGCTGTTCAATCGTTTCTCTTTTATTCTTGTGGTGTTCAAGACTTACTTCTCACTACAGACTTCATTCGCCGACACATATTTCGCTTATAAGTCCACGCTTCGTTTTGAATAGCTGTAGCTGTTGGGCAATACGTGTTTGGGTGCTCGCGTACCCAGCTCATTCTGAACATGGTTAGTTGCTGCAGGTAGCGTTTCTGAGCGATGTACAATGATCACACTCAACTCGCCAGTGCTGTTGCTTTGCATGAGACACGGACGCCCACTTCAATTACATTGACGTGTAACTCACGCTTCTCGTTGTCATCGAGGCGTTCTACCGCAGTGATGTTTTAAATCATTGCTGGGCCTTGAACACACCTATGCAAACTTTGTGTCTTTTCTAGCCGCTGTGCTGTTGCCAGTGTCTCAGGAGGTTATGAACCATCATGGCGTTCAAGGTCAGATGGGCGAGATTGTGCGAGTCTATGCTGACTGTGAGTCTGATCAGGGTGTTCGTATGAGGCGGTTTTTTGGTAATGGAAAGACTTTGCTTTAAGCACGCTCGAGTGCTGCTTTCATGATGACCCCGAACAATTTCCACTTTGCCTGCCTGCCGACACTGCTCAGTTGCTGATAGGTACACGTTACATCTCATTGCAAACCAAAAGCTAACATTAAATGCAACCAGGTGATCGGGCACGTCTCATGCTGTCATTCTGGCGCTGGTGAGTTAGGTACACAGGCAACCCAACCCAACTCGCCAGCGCTAGCGATGCACATTCCGCACCAATCCATACGCTGATCAGTTGCTAATAAGTACAATTCGCATCACATTCATTCTAAATCGTTATTAATTGTGCACGCCTCAGGCTGTTCTGGCGGTGGTGTGTTGAATTAGGCGTTTGATAGTATTCAGAAACCTAATACAGCTCGCCAGCGACAGTGACATGCCATGCCATTTATCACGCGCAATTTATTATCTCCACCTGGCTCGTATTCAGTAGTTTCCCCTATAAAGGACAAAGTGTATTCAACCTCATCTGAACTTGCAGCGCGGATGAACAAATGATTCGAATCGGCTGTAACAGGCAATACACTTTTGGGTGAGTCGAGTATCTACAAAGATCACCATTACTATCAACGTTGGGACTACTCACAAATCACAACGCGTTGCGGCTTCGAACGCAGGAAATAAATCAGATATCGGTCAGCAACGGACGTACAGAGATACAGATGCATCTCAGACTGTTATGCCTTCCATCGTGTATGCTGGCTGGTGTACCCCTTGCCCTTCAGGTTCGTGACAAGAGCAATACTGATCTTTCCACGAGTTAGCTGTGTCCTTGCGAAAAGGATAGCACAGCTATCTCGCTAGACCTGCCGTTGGCGTGTTGAGTGCAGAGCAAGTCTTCTCTGGTGAGTAGACCACAGCGTGACCTTGTTTTTCAAGATGTGGGCTAATGGTATATGTGTATTGAGCGCAGAGCAAGGTTGTGCCAGTCTTCTCTGGCGAGTAGGCAGTCCCGCTGTCATTCAGGATGCGGAGGCCCGTTCTTCTCAATCATCGCTGTGTTTCTCGTTTTCTCATCAAATTCACGCTGAATTATAATTTAAATCATGCTCTAATACAATGTATTTAGGTGGTAGCGCACGCCTCAGGCTTTCGTTCTGGTGCTATTGGAGTTGGATGTCGATGGAATTGCACAGGACACCGAATCGAACTCGCCAGCACCTGGTAGAGATGTACATGCCACACTATGTACGACACGGACACGTTCTCGCAGTCTACGCGTCTCCGACCACCATTGCGTCAGTTACTGTTATCGACACCTGGGCTGGCTACTTAATTTCGCTGTCCTCTTCCATGATATATGCCGACGGTTTAGACGTTGCATTTCTACTGCCATGCTTCCAGTTTCCTACAAGCAGATGTATGGAAATGGTGATCTTAAATCCTATGAATAAGTGGTTGATACCGGCGTCAAAAATGTTGAAAAATCGAAAGTGACGTGAATTCATAAGATGTTTGGTCAAAGACGAATAAAATGGCCGCTGAAACATCCACATTGTGTGTGCGGGTATTCAGAATAGCTTGATGCGAAAGGAAAGGTGGTCTCTGTAAATGTTCACGCGGGCAAAACGAAACTTACAAGCGAGCAACGATGAAAGTTGAATGCCTGTAGATTGACGCGTTAGCACTGATTATAGATTTGATGATGGCTGTGAGCCGAGAAGCAATGAGAACCAAATGCGATGCATGGCATGATGCACAGGTGCCCTTGCGGAGGGGGCGTGTAAGGGCATATAAATAGATATATGCAAGGCGACGCCCAAGGCCAACAACTGCATTCACATTCGAGAATCCATCACTCTCAAAGTTGTTCTTCGCTGCCAAAGTGCTAACCTTTCGGTACACGAAAATCTCCTCTGAACTTCCAGCGCAAATGAACTGATGTTTGGCTTTACCAGAGGACCCATCTTTGAATCGTTGTTCACGTCAGTCACAAAGCACGTTGACGCCAGGAGACCTCACCGAGGAACACATACAACGACTACCTTTCTCGAACTTCACTATCACTCGCGGAGACGCAGCCATGGCTTCCACATCGACGAAGGCAGCCGCTACGAAATCTATTCTGATACCGGCAACAACCTTGAAGGGTCATGAGAAGCGGATTCAATCCATATCCTACTTTCCTGATGGCCAGCGAATGATCAGCGGATCTTGGGACAAGACCGCTCGGCAATGGGATCTGAAGGCGGGTAAGGAGCTTGAGGAAGCGCGGGCTGTTTGCGAGAAGGCGGTACGGGCAGTAACGGTATCAAGAGATGGTCGGTGGGTCGCCACTGGCGGTGGAAATTTGAAAACGGGGGAGCTACAGGCTTGTGACGTTGAGACGGGGATCGTCAAAACATTTGAAGGCCACTCAACGACGATCCACTGCATCGATATATCCGCGGACAGCAAACTACTGGCGAGCGGGTCATGGGATTTTACAGCGCGAATATGGAATTTGGAGACCGGGGAACTCGTGGCCGGTCCATTCAAGAGTGGTGATTGGGTGGGCGCAGTTCGATTCTCGACAGATTCGAAGAAGCTCGCAATCAACTCGTCGCGTGGGAAGTGCCTTGAGGTCTGGGATATCCAAAAACAGAAATTGGATGCGCGCATAGGGAAACATAGCCTTGGAGCGACTGACACGTATGCGCCAATTTTCTGGACAAATGAAAACAAAACTATCTTGGCCGTATTCAACTTCACGGAAGATGATAACGCCAAGACAATTTACGAGTTTGGCGCCTGGACGTTGGAGCCTGTGGGAACTCCCTTTGAAGGACACACCAATGTTGTCACAGGTCTAGCACTTTCATCCGACAACACACTCCTCGCTAGCTCCTCGATTTCGGACTACACCATCAAGCTCTGGGCCTTCGAGTCCCGCCAACTCCTCGCTTCCTTCGACGTTCAGAATCTTGTTGCCCTGGCCCTCTCACCCGACTCGCGCATACTAGCTTACACGACTTACGATTTAAAACACCGTGATTTCAAGATTCACATATGCAATATTCCACCCAATGTGCTTGATCAGGTCCGTGTACGCATTCCCCGAAAATGTCTGCTAATATTCCCTTACAGACCATTGCCCGCAAGAGGTCAACCCTCAATGATCTACTAAATGTACGTGCCTCATTCTTTTACTCATTACACCACTCATACATCGTTATCATTGCAGTCTGACGCAACTAGTCGTCCTCCTACAGTGCACCGCAGCCCGCCGATACCCGTCACACCTATGGTGCAGAGGCCATGTGAACTCCTTCTCTCCCCTTCCCACACCGATACAGTTCTCCCAGTTCGTAACGATGAGTCTGGTGGTTCACCCATTGAAGTGATGCTCCCAAATCTCACGGCATACATCACCAAGGACGACGAATATCCCGTTGCTCATGGCGGGTTCGGAGACATCTGGAAATGCACCTATTCCATAGATAGGGAACTGATCAAAGTTCGTTGGCAGTATTCTGTTTCTCCATCAGTCCAAAATCGACAATTGCGCAGGTTGCAGTGAAAGCATTGCGTGTGAACACTGCTGATCAACTTGGTCCAGCGAAGGCGAAGAAGATCAAGGTAAGAGTCTTGCCGAAAAATTTCATCTAATGTCACTTACCTCAGAGGTCGCCACTTCGCAGAGGATAACGCGTGAACTCAGAATATGCGCCAACCTCAAGCACAAGAATATTCTCCCCATCTATGGTTATACTTACGGCTTCGGCCCATTTATAGCGCTGGTCAGTCCTTGGGCGGAGAATGGAAACCTGATGGTCTATCTAGAGCGTGTGGGTGCGGATCTTACTGTCCTTCGACGATTCCAGATCGTGAGTCCTCGTTTGTATTTCGTAAAGGCTACAGACTGATGGCAATCTCAGCTCAGGGATATCATAGCTGGTCTCCAATATCGTACGTGCTAGTTAGTTTGATGCTGGACCAGGAGTAATATCCATTCCCCGTAGTTCACGCTAACAGCGTCATCCATGGCGACTTCACTGGTGTGAGTTCGAACATTCTCGTTAGTTTCAGCTTGATTGAAGTGTAATCTCCAGCCTAATGTACTCATCCATGGTGATGGTACTGCGTGTGTTGCCGACTTCGGTCTCTCCTTGATGTATTCGGAGGTCATAAGCACCTCTCAGGCTTCCTGGACGTCCACGCTCAACGGAAATGCACGATGGATGGCTCCCGAGCTGCTCGCAGAGCGGGAGGATGGGTCCCTAGCACGGCCGAGCGAGCAGAGCGACATATATTCATTCGGCGGTATCATGTTGCAGGTACGTCTGGGGTAATATCAACTTCTCAATGGGATCATTACCTCCGCATTTAGGTCCTCACCAATAGTACTCCCTATTATTACCTCCGGAATGATCTCGCCATCATATGGGCTATGCAGAAGTCAGAGATGCCTTCCCGATCGCGCTATCCTCCGCTGCCCGACAAATACTGGGAGTTTATTGAGAAATGTTGGTCTACAGATCCGCGGAACCGTCCATCGACAGAGGCAGCTGAGGGAGTAATCAGGAATGAATATTATGCGCTATCCAGATCTCCTTGATTCTTGAACTGCCTTTAATACAATCATGTGTTTACGGTACAACCAATTGGATGACTAGCTCGGTATGCTACTCAGGTATCGCAAATGTAGGCCCTCCCCCCCGCCATTTTGTGGTAAGAGCTCGGGACTAAACGTTTCTTGGGAAAACGAACCAGCAACTACATTCCTTCTTCTCTGGCAGATCAACTGTCCATAAATGCCGCCCATGCGGTTTGCGATGTGATGAATCGAGCGGATCAGGCATCAACGTTCCATCCCAAATTGACGTGTATAATTTTTTTTACGCTTGTCATTGATAGAACAGCGAGAAGTGATACATCGGGTGCAGTGACCATACGAGACACGACATGGAATACGATTGAATTTGAACTACCGGGGAACGCCCTTAAGCTGATCGATGATCTACAGGTAACTCACAAAGTACAAGCAGCTGCTTCCATCTTTAGCATTAATATGTGCTCTTGTAGATGGTGGTTCTGGAGGAGAAATAGCAACTTAACGTAGCTCTTTATCCTGTGCAAGAGGAACATCGATAATGGGCCGCGACACATGACCCGGACGAAGAGGCCACCAGGTTGTAGGTTGTGTGACAGTAGTGGGAGCAGCAGACGAACGAAAACAAGGCGGTTGTGGGGCAGAATGAGACTGAAAATTGTAAGTTAAAATGAGGTTACGGCGGCCAACGCCCAAATCCTCGCATGAATACATATATGAACGCACCTGAGTACTGAGTTATGGCCTGCACCGAACGAGAGTGATTTGAATGCAGACGCGACGTAGTGGGTAACTGAAAGAATTGGTTAAATCTACGCAGAGGCACACGTTTTTGACAACCGTTGTTGAATAAGTTAGCCTTTCAATTGCAATCACAAGGAAACACTCACCTATGTACGTACCCTTATGAAAGCACCAATCAGAAAGACCCATATCCACCGTCCCCTCCGACTCTACCACTCTCTCTCTCCGCTGCAGCCAGGGCGTTATCATCATCGTTGGGGTGCGGCAAGATGTGTCCAGGTTTGGGATGACCTAGGACACATAATGGAGTTGTGGTAGCGGTGTGGTGAATGTGCGTCGAGAGGTTGTGCGGAAATTGATGCGGGGCAGAGGTTGGCGAGGGTATCTGCGTATTACCAGTACTGATGGAAATCGGGAAACGAACATCGAGGGAAGGGACTGATATCGATGTATATATATACATCAGCTGGAAGCTAACTTTGAAAGAAAAGAGTTCAACGTTGTACATGTGTACCAAATAATGTCAAACACAGGTTGTGTACGACGCTGTCACGCTCTACTCGCTCGTTTCCATGATGTCGAAACATGTTTTCTTGAGCAAATACTTCGCCCTCTCGCTGTACACCACAGAATTCTGCGACAAACAAATGCATCGGGGTGAGGAAACCAAATCTCGCGTTATTTCTACTTACAGTTTCTACTTCTTCTGCGAAAACCCTGTTTCATTCGGGTGTTTGAGGAGAGGTTACGATCTTTCAGTCTGAATCGTTTCGCACCAATTTTACGCTGTTGCAACTATCTGGGTGATCATGCCCTGACACCTCGCAGTGCCGGGAGGTACAGTTGCATGTGCAGCTTTGTATGGTGCAGAATACTTCATGTACCAGACCCAGGTCACAGCGCTCGTTTGGTCCTTTCGATCGTCCTTGTGCTTGGGTCTGCGCCACAACATGAAATCATGTCCCGCTTACCTTCCGCAAAGGATAGTACATCTGCTCTGCGAGGTTATTTTATGAGACAGTTACTCGTCGTGCTGGACTTTGGTACGTCTCTTACCTTGACCTTGCTCGCGTGGTCCTTTGACATGTTCCAC
Source organism: Suillus clintonianus (assembly GCF_016758775.1). Classification (NCBI taxonomy): domain Eukaryota; kingdom Fungi; phylum Basidiomycota; class Agaricomycetes; order Boletales; family Suillaceae; genus Suillus; species Suillus clintonianus. The sequence continues at coordinate 158,318 of NW_024539290.1, read as the reverse complement.
CGCATACAGGAAGTCAACCCTACGCTTGTAGATGCTAAGAGCTTGCGCAGAATGTCACAGCGGTGCGTTTACTGGGGACGCATTGTTAGACGTGGACCGCCAACTTTTCGGTATTCACGTGAATTACCTGCGACGGGAATCCTTTTGTTCGGTAGTCAAGACCTGGCAAAGACGCTTCCCTGGATTGCAAATCCGAGTATGGTAAATCGATGTGAATGTAACAGGAACATTCTGATTTTGTGGGAGTAAGTTGTATCTGCCTATCATGAGCACAACGACTCACTGTTCTGTGATAGTGTTGCATGTTGATAAGGTGCGGAGATCGCATTCGATGTCCGTGTGGACTCTTGCAGCCTGTGCCGAGTGGCCCAGAGACGCTATGTGTCTTGGACCCGTTGAAGTGATGGACCCTTTGATCGGTGGTTGGATCTATATACATTTATCGGTGTGATCTCCTGTCCAATGTATCTATCATGATAAATATTGTCAATTAGATCGTTGAATATTTTTTCAATGTCAATGACTGCCCGCAGTACCTGGAGAAAATGTCAAATACATATGCACGGGCACCGATATGAATCATGGAGATCTGATGGATTTGGTCGCTCGTGCGAGAGGGCCTGGATCTACGGTTCAATGGTTCGCGGAGACAGAAAATATACTGTGATGCTTCGATCGGATTGTTAGCCTCAGGAGGGGAAAAATATACACAGTGCGCATCTCGTGTTTGCATCGTAGACTTTAATAAAAATTGAACAACTCAAGTGTGGGCGCACGGCCGAATCCGTTGAGTGAAAGACCGCCGTCCACATAAGTTTCTCTGAAAGGAGGTGTGGACGCCGCACTTTCAAAGCGGTCCTCCACAAACATATAAATATTGCTTCGGTGGCCTTCATCCTCTATCTCTTACCACTTCGCCTACTGCCACTGCGAACGATCTCCAGCTTCCACATCTACATTTTATAACTACATCTACTTTTACCTCCAGATGAACCCAGCCACCCAAAAGCGCGTAGCAGACGACCTAGAAGACAGCGAAGACCGCGAAGTCAAGCGAGTGAAAATGGACGATAGCGCCATAAAAAACGACCCAGACTTTGTGAGTTTTCTTTTCATATTGCGAGGTCGTATTCTTAGTCCTTGGGACAGACACTCGACCCCGAACTCGATGGAATGGGACGCCAGAAATACAAATGTTTATTTGATGGCGAGTCCATCCTTGCCAGCTCTTACGCCCGCCACATCGGGTCGAAAAAGCATAACCATGCTAAAGAGAAAAGTAATGGGTCTTGCCCTGTTCGTTCGCCAATGTGCGTATCCCCACTCTCAATATGCTCGTCTCCTTATTGACTGTTATGATTCGGTATACCAGACCTGATGCCTTTCAGATGCACTTCGCAGAACACGCAGGGCAAAGAGATGGGGGCACTCAGTCATCATCGATCTACAGCGGCCCGGCGACACCAAACGCCATAGAGAACGTGCAAATCTCGTCCCCAGTAAATGAGGATGTCATGTCATGGGAAACCACCAATTTTGCGGATACCATAGTACATCCCGTCTCTCCGGAGGCCATGGTTACGGAGACCACCCATGTCCCTTCTTCACCTCAATTACCAGAGGTCATGGTCACAGAGGCCGCCGAAGACCTTGATTTTTCTTCGACGTTTACGGAGACAGAGGACCTTGATCTTGATCACTGCCTGGACATGGGGATTGGGGCCGATCTACCATTGGAAGGCGACATTGTTGATATAACCGCCGCGTCGATGTCCAGTGACTTTGCGACAACAAACGGGCCAATTTTGCCGCCGGCAGATGAGGTTTCGTTGTCATCGGAAGAGGGCCCTTTTGCTGGCTTACCCGCGTATTTACTGAACATACGCTCTGATGTGTTGGAGTGGCTTCCTTTTTTCATTGACGAAGTACCTCCTATATCTTCCTCCCCCATTTCCTTCGATTTCGATTTTGACTCGGATGTTGATATAAATGCCGCATCAATGTCCAGTGACTTTATGGCAACTAACGTGCCAGTTTTGCTTCCGGCAGATGAGGTTTCGTCGTCATCAGATGAAGTACCTCCCACACCCTACTCCTCCATTTACTTTGATTTCGATTTCGATGATGAGATCTAGTGTTTCACTTCCGCTACCCATCCTGTATACGTTGTGCTCTCTATTATCGACTCACCATCTATCACACCATACCACTTTGTGACTTTACAAACTACACGCATTCGTTCTACTGGATACCATAACGCGACACTCCATTCTTCATTGTTATTGTTATCATTATCATCATCATGGTGATTCATTTGTTACAATACACATTCCTTACATGCTGGATCTACGGAACAATGTATCTCTTGGACCACGAATAAAAGATTCGCGAGGTATGGCATCTGGATGGCGCGCGACTCATACATAGAACTTGTAGTATAAGCCTGGGGCACAGTAATATAAAAGATTCGAGCCAAAAAAAATACGCGACGACGTGGCCAGCAAACTCCGTCCTCAATCCGCACGAATTCAGCTTTGTTTTCCAACACTAAAAATTTCCAGAGGAGACGACTACCATGCCATAGAACTCCAAGGTAGTATTTTAATTCTGGTGGTTTATACACGAACAGCTGGACATCGATTGGGTCAGGGGCTGACGACTAATAAGGCAAAATGGGCATCGGAAGTAATAAACCATAAACCAACCTTGTCTCGTTCAATCATCCTGCTCCTGCGACCATAACTGTTTTCTCGCGTCAACGGATACCCCGCGAATACAAACTACTCTGGCGCTGGGATCACACACTAGACCGTGACTGCTCGGCTTCTTCGTGATCAGCTTGGGCTCTCCTAGCTGCCTCTGCTTGTTGAGCCTCGTTTTCGTTCAATCGCCTCGTTTATGAATTGAAGACACGGATTTTGGAACAGTTCATTACTCATCTGAGTCGATTGACGATAAGTCCCCATGAGAGTGCCCACTGCCCAATGTAATCGCGTCGGATATGTGAAGTTACAGGTCAGTGGACGTGACTGTTAATGCTGAATGTGATATCGATGCAGACATCACCCGCGGTGCGGGCTGGTAGGGAGTACGGGATAATCGTCCTCGTGCACATCTGCAATGGTGCGTGCGTGGGTTTGTGAATGGAGAGGATCGGGTGAGCATGGACTTGAGGACGGTTGAGATGATGGAACAAGGGAAATCGGCCACTAGCGTCGAAATCAAAACCGCAATGAAGGGCTAGGAAATCAATTGAATGCTACACATACAACGTTTTGGCTATCTCTGCCATGATACTTAGCCATTTAAGGGACTGGCTGGTGGGAAAATGAAATTGACGCTCTAACACAGGAACCATCGGCAATGGCTATGAGGCTGTGAGTGAAAAGCAAGGTGAAACAAAGTTGAATTATGAATAGATGTGCACTGCCATGCAAAACCGCGTTAGGGTATAAGCAAGGAAGACTGCTGTGCTCACAACTTGAATCAAGATCTCATCGCTCTTCTCTTCACTAGCCTCTTCAACTGACCATCGGCTTCAGCAGGGTAAGCGCTGTCATAATAAAAAATCCTTATCAGCCATCAGGCTCACAACGCACGAGGACAGCTTACCGCAGCTCCTTCGAACGCACGCATACAAAGGATATCTTGGCTACTTGACTGTGATTTCGCTCGCGGAGATACAACCATGGCTTCCACGTCAACGGAGCCGTTCGATTTAGACATCAACATGATCCTGGAACCGGTAATGGTGTCGGAGGATGTCGTGGGTGCTACATCCATAGCCTACTTTCCGGACGGCCAGCGAATGATCAGCGGATCTCGAGACAAGACCGCTCGGCGATGGGATCTGAAGGCGGGCAAGGAGCTTGAGGAAGCGCGGGGTGTTTGCGAGAAGGAGGTATTTGCAGTTGCGGTATCAGGAGATGGTCGATGGGTTGCCACTGGTGGTGGAAATCACGAAATCGGGGAGCTGAAGGCCTGTGAGGTTGAGACGGGGATTGTGAAGACATTCAAAGGCCACTCAAAGAGGATCGACTGCATTGATATATCCGCGGATAGCAAGCTGCTGGCGAGTGGGTCAGGTGATTGGACAGTGCGAATATGGAACTGGGAGACCGGCAAACTCGTGGCCGGTCCATTCAAGAGTGGTGATTATGTGGGCGCAGTGCGATTCTCGACGGATTCGAAGAAGCTCGCAATCAACTCAAATGTGGGGAAGTGCCTTGAGGTCTGGGATATCCAAAAACAGAAATTGGATGTGAGGATTGGGAAATGGGGTGCAGGGAGTATGACGTTTGCGCCAATTTTCTGGACAAATAAAAGCAAAAACATCTTGGCCGCATTCAACTTCACGGCTGATGCATATGACCCATTCAACTTCACCAAAGATTTTGATGCCAAGTCAATTTACGAGTTTGACGCATCGATGCTGGAGACGGTCGGAACTCCCTTCGAAGGGCATATGAAAACTGTCACCAGCCTAGCACTTTTATTTGACGGCGCTCTCCTCGCCAGTGCTTCCTATGACAACACTATCAAGCTTTGGGCCTTTGAGTCCCGCCAACTCCTTGCCTCCTTCGACATTCCTACTACTGTACACTTCCTCATGCCCTCACCAGACTCACTTCAACTAGCTTTCGCGCCCCCCTGGGATGGCCCCAATATTTACATATGCAACACTATGTCCTCTCTGCTTGCTATACCGGAAATACAGTCTATCCTCCCCAAAGTACGCACTTGCCTGCACCATGAACCTATCTTCGGTGCACTAACCTTCCCTCAAAGACTGATACCACTCTCCGACGTTTGCTTCAGGTATGTACCCCGCTGTTCAATGTCACCATGGTTTCCAATCAGATGAATGATTACAGTCTGACGCAACCCGCGGCCGTCGTCCCGCTGTCGTGCGCCGTACCCCAGCGAAATCACCTGTCATATCATACCCTCCAAGGCATCAAAGGCCTTCGCATACAATAGACCACCAGCAACCCACATTCCTTCGCCATGTTCGCAAACTATTTCATTTCGCTCCTAGCACAAACGCAGTACGACATGGCCAGCCTCGCGATCCATGGGATGTTCGTCTCTTTATCTCATTTCTTTTTCTTTCATAGTTAACTCACGCATTTCCCACAGTTCCCTGCTACGTCGCCCCTGCCTCCCACCCACTCGACTTCAGCGCAGGCCCCAACTCAGTTCGATCATGTTTGTCTTCATTTTGAATCAACTCGCAATGCATCACTAAGTCCTATCTAGTTTGAAATAAGTCCTCCGCCTCCCCACTCGAACAGAGTCACGCAGTTCCTGCTACAGGGCCTTTCCTTCCATGGGTCCGGATCCCGTGAGCCACAAGTTGTTGAAGTCGCAGCCGGCCGGAAAGTCACTGTAACCCAGTCTTCTTGATTTTTGTCGCCTTTTTGCTGATGTGTTATCCTACAGCGACTTGTTGCAGCTAAACTACCAGAATATAGGAAAGTCGACGATACCCGACATCCTTCTAGCCAACAGCCTGGGGTGCTTCAGGACATCGAATCATCTGACAATGATTCGCTCCCAGACGTCCATTGGTGCAAGGCGTTCCTTTGCTATTGTTCGTGCTGGTCTCATGGCAGACCGAGGATGCCTCCTCGATGGCGCTTGGAGCGCGTTGACATCCCACGTCAGGAAGGCGCGACAACTAGCAGCCGTGCTGGGGCTCACGGTAGCAGTTAGCTTAATGTAGATGTATTCGACTTGGTTGGATTCCCCGCCAACTGATGATTCAAACTTCTTTCTTCACGTTTTTTTTTTTCGTATTGCAGTGACTGACATGTAGCTACTATGGCGGTGCATGATTCACACATCTAAGGGTCGTAGGACAATACATAATGCATCGCGACCTTGCTCGTCATCTCTCACCTCGAGATTATTACCGTTCTTATCATTCTATGGTTTCCCATTCCCATCCTTTGCGACCCGTCCTCTATTTGTTTTCTCTAAGCAGTTTCGTGTCTGCGCTTGACCTTAAGCTGACACGACCACTCAGTATGTCTATAGGGCCCTACTCCTACAGTGAATACTTCCGATCAGTGATTTGCATGAAAGTTTACTTCCAGTGATCGGCGGGACCGCAGATCATTATCGTTGTTACAGTACAGCCTAGCAAGTATATTTCCGAATTGGCCTCGCAGCGTGCCTTGCAAGTTTTAAGTCCTTCCAAGCCAGACATTGTACAGAAGCCTGGCGTTCTCCACTTCGTCGTCCCGTCATCACATATCATGGTCGCATAGATCGTACATTAATATGAAGTGGCGGTAATCCTCAATGTTTCACTATAGATGGACGGTCGCACGAGTTTCTCTGCGGTATGAATTGTATTAGAAGTCCTTATGTTCAGACAGTTTTTTTACAAGGTTAAAGAGAGTGATAGCATTGATGTGTTCATGCGTGAGTATGGTGTGAGATGTAATGAGTGAGATAATGCTGCAGATACGACAGAGCAATATAATGCGTAATGAGTGGAGGGTGCTGCAGATACGACCGCGCGATATGACATATAAAGAAATGCAATGAATGAAGGATGCCCGCAGGCGGATACGACAGAGAAATATAAATGACAGGTAAAGTAATGTGTAGTCCATGAACGATGAATTATGAAGTCCAAATGATATAATGCACGCTTGCCCGATGATCTTGTCCGAGGGAGATATCTGGAACCTTGTTCCAATCGAAACCATATGATCAATCAATCTTCCGACGAGTCGTCATCACCAGGTCCTTCGGAACAAGATCTCATGTGACGCTTCAAAGAGTCCGAGCGACTTAACCTAGTAAGAATCAACGTATCAGCTTCACAGTCGCACTTGAGAGACTTGTATTACTTACTCCCCGCCACAATATGGGCATAAATGCTCACCGGTGCCCCCCTCATTGTGCGTCTTCGATCCGATATGCTTCAGTAAGCTGCAATTTTGCATCGAATCTGTATTTTTGCACTGCGGAAGAAGGCATTTGTACTCGACCTTGCCGTGCTTTACGACCCGTTTCTGATGAAACAGTCGTCAGTGAGATATCTCCGACTAAATAAATGACTTTCACTCACGAAATTGGGACGTGCGGCATAGTTAAGACGTGGGCCTTTCGTACGAGTCTTGCGCCCCGCTCCAACACTATTTACCGCCTTGCGTTTCGTACGAGTCTTGCGTCCCGCGCCATCTCTAATTACCGCCTTGCGCTTCCGTAGTACCCGTCCTTCCTGTACGGGTTCAGGCTCGAGGAGTAGGTCGTTGAGGGATTGTATCGTGGAGGGTGGGGATGGCTGGGGTAAATAGACCCCAAAGGGAATAGGGGAGGAGGGGCGGTCCGATGGCTCAGGCGTCATTTGAGACTCGAGAAAATAGATATTAAATGGAAGAGGGAAGGAGGGGTCGTACAATGGCTCTGGGACCATTTGAGACTGGGGGAAATGCGCTGCGAATGAAGGAACGGCTGCAGGCCCCATCATATCCGGCATGAGGGGGGGCAGTCCATATGGTTCCATACCAGCATCGAACAATGCGGTCTCCATTCCGTACGCTGTGGGAGCCGGCCCAAGTGGAGCGTACTGAGATGGATCGGCATACATATCGAATGGCACAGGTTCGGCACGTTGGGGTTGCAGTTGAGGCTCGTCTTGGGACGGGCCTGGGATGGAACTTTGGCTCATTGGAGTCGCGTAGTGGTCCATAGTTAATGATAGAATGCTTGAGATGTGTTGTTTATGGCGCCAGGCCTTATACTGTGGTAGGACAAGATGAGCGACAGAAGGTGAAGGAAGTGAACAAGAGTAACTCACAATGCACAAGTTATATGGCAGATGTTTGGAAGGAAAGTGCGATGAATGTTGAAGAGGAGTAGAGGGACACAAGGGGCAGTATTTATGCTATTGGAACCCTTCTAGATGTGGGTCACGCTTTAATATTTAGTGGACGTTCCAAAGCGTCTCCGACATATCACTTCCTTTTCGTGTGATTGTCCACACCTTTTGCCCATACTAAGCGGCATAGTGAGCACAGCTTGGTGTTATACAAAGGAATGCTTCCACCGACCAGATTTGACAATGGCACAACACGCCCGGATAATCCCCCATGAGGCTGTGGGGATGAGTGTATAGGGTGATTGTCGTGAAGAGTAGAATAAGATATTGGTGAACAAACATTGAACACGATGCGCTGGATCTCAATTTTTAGAGCCCTTTGCCCCTTGGCTGAGCATGTTCTTCGTGTATACGGACATGATTTTTTTTGTATGCTGCTGGGTATTGATTGCTTCCAAAAATTGTATACACGAAATCTAATCGACAGGATTTATCAATATAAACATATTGAACAGGAGATTGCGGGCTAATTGACACCACCGAATGATATGCCCATCCAGCTACCAATAGAAGGGCGCGTCTCTCCAACGCTTCCAACTTGCATTGCGTCTCCGGATGGCCAAGAGCAGGTCCATGCATAGTAGAATGCGATTTCCGCACCTCTCTTTTCTATCACATGACACTTGGTCATCGTGCTCTTGAATGAGCACCCTGCGTAATAGTCTGGCGCATGATCTCCGTCTGCGTGAAGTGGAACATGTCAGATCACGACAAGGGACCGTGCAAACGAAGGTCAAGGTAAGAGCCGTACCATCAAGTCAAGCGCGACGGGTAATTTAACCTCATGAATCGCCTCGCAGATGTAGTATCATGTGAGATCGCTGCGCACATGCGGGACGTTGGATAGTGCTGGTCCTTGACGTGAGATTCGAGTTGACTTGGACTAAATTTGCGTAGGTCCCTGCCCGCCGTATGCTTGAGCATTCCTACCATGGATCAAAGCGTTATATTTCTAGTGAGACAAGGACAAGCGCAGCATAAAGGGCCCGCGTCAGCCGACATGTTTCCGTCCCGCGTATGGCACATTTCTAAGCGCACGCAAGGTCAAGGCGCGTAGAGAATGGTGCGTATTTTATTCAAAACACGTCCCCGTCAAAGGGGTTTTCGGTGCGCACTAACTCTTAAAAGCGCACAGACCTGACAACCGACTCCACCACTCAAAAACGGGACCGGTTGGCGAAATGCGAATAAATTACAATACTCACCAATTTCCTAGTGCTAGGCGCAACGCTCAGATCGAGCACGTCGGCATCAAAATAGGGCCAATAGGGCAGTCTCGTTGTGGGTGAACATAATCGCTTTTCAAGCACCTTGACGATACGTCAGCATCTGCGCCCTCCCCTCCCTACAAGAAGAAAACTCACCTATCAACCTCGTGGATATTACAGACGTCGCTTCGATATCATAGGCCTTGTCTGACCTGATGAAGACGAAACCGGGGTTCAGCCTTAGGAGAAATGGGAGGGATTCCGCTGTCGGTAGATTCCGCGACTCGGACAATATCAACATGGACGCCTATCCAGATGACGAACGCTTGGCCGTATTCTCTGTGGTCGAATGTCTGCTCCGTGAAATCCAGTCGGAGAAACTCACATCATGGTCATCGCTCAAATGTATTCATAGTTTATTTCGGTCAGTTTGTTTTGCTAAACCAATTAGGTGGTGGAGTTTGAATTTGAACTTTGAAAGCAAGGTCACCGCAGTTTACGGCGATCAACCACAACGGCAGTCTCATGCAAGTGACAGCTGTACTACAGTGTACTACCCGAGGATTTCAAAAGCAGTTATCTCCCTTCGGTGGTCCGGGTGCGTGTAGACACTTGCGTATTGCATGGTCTTACTCACATTTAAAATTTAGCAAATGGTTATCAATGGCCAGAAAGACACGCTGTTGCCCGACAATGGCACGGCTCAAGCAGTGCATCATGATGTACACGGAGCTTGAAAGTTGCCTTCCGAAAAGACGAAGTTGTGAAGGGTTGATCGGTTTCGCCGCCCGAGGCTCGAAGTAAAGTTGATTTGTGAAGTCTTTTGGTGGGTCGTGGTGTCCATCTCAGAAATATTGATTACTACATTGAAGTCTGGCTGAAGGTGCGTGATTTTTAATCTTGATTTTATTTACGGTTCAGAACGCGGTGACAAAAGAACTTTACCAAAGACTCGCGCAAGGTGCGATCGAAGCAGTCCTTTTGGTGTAAAGATTGGTGAGTCGTTTTATGCATGTCCCGGACTGTTCGATTCTAACGGAAGATAGTTAATTACAGTCGCATGGCAGAAGTCAATATCTTTAGGTACAAGTAACACGGTATGTCGGACCATTATTCTATTTCTCCTCGCCGACCAACCACTGCTCGTTCGTGGCCAGATCATATGCAATGCGAGCATCTTCTAAGAGCTGTCCGAGAAGGTCTTTGTCATTCTTCTTGAACCCCTCAATGTCCTCGTTGCTCATCTGGAGCCAACTGTGGCAAGGTTCTTGGCTGCGAATGCGCGCTCCCATTACATCCAATACCTTTTTTCTCCATATAACCCACACTGGCGTATCATTCGGAATGAAGTTACGGATGATACTTTCTGGTTTGAAACCCTGTTCCTCCCATTTGTCTGCACTGATATCAGGAGGCTGGAGCATCAGGCATGCGAATACTGCGGCGGTTGTTCTCGTGCCAAGGATGTACGTCCGCATATGCTGGTCATCCAGATTGAGTGCATTTAGGAGTAGCCGTTCTTGGATATACTCCTTGTCGATCGAGGACAAGTACAAGTTGTACGCCCATGAAGCTGCGAAGGAGGCCAGGAACATGATCTGGCCAAAGAATGTGCCTTGGGGGATCAAGAGCAGTTGGCCGAGGAGTTGTATGACAAGCAGAAGCGAACATAATCCAATAGCAGCATACTCGTCTCTCACTGGAACGGTACCCTCCTTTAGACCACGGTCTAAAGAACTGTCTTGAAGACCTGCTTCCGCATCGCTTGTTCGATTCGAGTTGGTCGATCCCATACCGTCTCCAGGAACGGAACGTTTCCTCTTTTCCTTCCTGCTTCTCTTCCTCACCCAGGGCTCATAATCGAGCATGAATTTGCCCCTCGTGATGGTGGCAATGTTCTCCTCTTTTCCGGTGAGGAGGACGATATCATCACCGTCCATCAACATCCCGTCCCCGGGTGGAGCCGTAGGTGCTGACTTCACGCCTTGCAGCTTTAAATGTGCGGACCCTATGACCAAGGAGGACATGCCGTTTGAGACGATGCCCAGGAGGATCATCGAACAACAGAACCAGTCGTATGTCCACCCGCAAAGCGCACATGTGGTGAAGCTGACGGCTATCGGTAGAATCGCGACGTCCGTGTGATGCCCACTATGAGGTGGGATCGCGCGAACTGGCGATTTTTCTTTTTCTGTTGACTCTTTAAAAATGGGCTGTGTCTTGATAATGGTCACTTTATTTGGTTTCGTGACCCTTCCTTGCACCTGCACTCCTAGCTCCTCCTTGGATGTCTGCATTATCAAGTATGCAAGATGGCCGGTGCGCTCTAGGATGGATCCAGATCTAGAGGCGACATATTTTGGGCCCTGCTTTCCGTCAAGCTCAAAGAATTTTGCGGGGTCTTCATTGGGCCCAGGGAAGAGCCCGTCCCACAAACGGGAATTTGCGAGTAATCCGAACTTCTTTCCGACATTCCAGCTGCCGGGGGAGTTGTACCATCCCAGCCATTTTCTATGCTTGTAGAGATGAATGGTCTGCATCGCGGAGATGGCTTCTTCACCCCCGAAGAACCCTGCGACGCCGGATACGTTGAGGTTAAAATAGCCAGGATAGATTTCAAAGGGAGCTTTGTGGGGCATGGTACATACGTTGCGATTTGGTGTGCAGAATTCGGCTCACAATTGCTCTTTTACGTAGCGCACCTGGCGGGATGCATGCACTCGGCACACTCGGAAATGTATGAGCTCTAGGCGCCATGCTATCCGGAACGTGTTCTCCCCATGCAATGCCCTCCGTCTGTGAAGATATCCCCTTTTATCTCGTTGAACTAATCGGCCCCTATTTCCAAAGTTATCCATATGGGAATGCTGCTGTTAGCTGCCAGTCGACCTTCGCCAGTATGGGCTCGACATGATCCATTATATATTCATGCGGCCCGAATTTGTATCGAGTTCACCATGTGTTGTATCAATGTGATCTGGGTCACAGCAGGCTCAGGTTGGCTGGAGCATAGCTGAATAAATCGATGGGAAATGTGGCCTACAACAAACACTAAACACGACTTTGAACATAGTCCGAACGAGGTACTTCTTTCTCAGAAATATGGCTATTGTCGCTAATCTTATGTACTTGTTCCTGGTAACCTCTATACGCATTCTGGGCTTCCCGAAGCAATGACTCCAGGAGGTCCCGGTCATGATTTCCGAACCCTCGCAGATCCGTAGAGCCAAGGTTGAACGATTTTTCCTCCTTGTTATTTTCCAGTTCCGCCGCCACTTTGTCTCTCCATATATCCCATACCCTTGTGTCGTTCGATATGAAACGTTGCAAGATCTTCTTTGGTTTGAAATCAACAGAAGGCCTTTGGACGCCATTACTGAGAACCAAACATACAAACACTGCTTGAGCAGCTCTGCTCTTGAGCCCAAATTTCGATATTCGTGGATTGTCGAGCACTTTCCATAGGATATCGACTTGTATTTTCTCCTGCTCCAGCGACGATAGAAATGAGTTATATGCCCATGAGGCTGCAAGCGATGAGATGAACATGATCTGTCCGAATGACGTTGCCTGAGGGATGAAAAGGAGCTGGAGAAGGAATTGTGCGAGAAGGAGAAGCGAGCAAAGTCCAACTCGTCTGAACTCTGGGCCGCCATCCATCCTCAAGGAAAACCGGCCTTTCGTTATTGGATTGATATCTTTCTCTGCACCTCTGACGATGACGACGTCGTTTCGCATTAGAAGTATCCCGTCTGCAGGCGGCGTGCCTGGAGCAGGTTCCTTCACGGAAACAAATTCGAGTTGAGCAGATCCGATGACAAAGCAAGATGTGCCGCTTGAAACGACTCCTAGCAGGATGAGGGCGAAAGCTAACCAATCTCCCGAAGCCGCGGAAAGCGCGCACGTTGCGAGACTGATGGTAATGGGGATAGCGGCCAAGAGAGCATGATGGATGCTCATCATCGGCGCCTGGTCCGCGTGCTGCACCGTTACGTTTTTGATATCGACTATGGTGACCGACAGAGGTGTAGTCTCCCTCCCTTCCACTTCTACAATTTCCTCGACTTCTTTCGCCTTCTGCACCACGAGATACGCCAGGTGACCGGTGGGCATATCCGTGCCCGATAAAACACCCCAATAACGAGGGCCGGGTTTTCCGTCCAGCCCAAATGTCTCAGCTGGTGTGAGATTTGGACCCGGGAAAAGACCATCCCAAAATCTCGAATTAGCGAGCTGCCCAAACTTTTTGGCAACAGTATAACTTCCTGGTGAATTATACCAGCCTAGCCAGCGCCTCCCATGGTAGAGATGGACGGTAGCCATCGCTGAAATCGCTTCATCCCCACCGAAGAATCCAGCGACGCCCGATGTATCGAGATTGATATGCGACTGGTTGATTGGTACATTGAAGGAGGACATTCAAGTTAACCACTAAACCAACTTGATTGACGATCTCATTGCCTCAGTGCAACCGGACCGTCAAGGCGCTAACTTGGTGGGAAATTTTCATTTAACAAGACGAATCATGTAAGTGCATAAAATACGCAGCAATCTATAACTACAACTTGAATATTGAATAATATTCACACAGCACACGCGAATGTCCAGCAACTAACAATGAAGTTCCTGTCAAATGCAATCATATATAAACCAACCAACCAAGCTCTCGAATCATATCCCGCCTTAATCAATCAGTTAGACAGTGGTGCATGCTCCGCTGTGCGCCGACTTTTTGTGGAAGAACTCCACTCGCGCCGAAATCCTGAAGCGTTTTTCCCTCCACCGACACCCTGGTTACCTGATAGGAAGAATTCGAAGTATCCCTGGAAGGCATCCCCCGCGTCATCCAACAGTTCTGCGAGCAGGTCACGCTCTTCCTTCCTGAGCTCTGTGTCATCGCATGTTTTTAGCGACTTCAAGTTTTCCTCCCAATCCGTATCTTGAGTCCAGTTGACGGTTTCAATATGACGTCCTATGTGCTTTCTCCACTTGTTCCACACCGCAGTTTCATTCGGCAGAAAACACTTCAGGAGTTTGCTGGCCTCAAACGAGGCGGAGGCGGATTCAGGAGGTGGCCGTAAGACAAGCGCGGCGAATACCGCGGCTGTTGTCCTAGTGCCCAGCTCGAATTTCGACATGGGTCCCACCTTCAGCGTTCTAAACAGTAGTTGCTGTTGCACCTTTTCCTTGTCAAGAGATGACAGGTACAAATTATAAACCCAGGAGATTACGAACGATGAGAGGAACATAAATTGGCCGAACAGCGTTCCTTGAGGGATGAGAAGCAATTGCAGCAATGATTGCATGCCGAGCAGGAGACTGCAGAGTCCAATGCTCCTGTATTCTTTGGGTCCAATCTCATTTCGCTGTGCTTCTGGGTCTGAGCGTGGATCCGTAGGTGCGCGGCGACAGCGTGCGTCAGGGGTGTACTCCAGGCAAAACCTCCCTTTCGTGACCCCGTTCACGGCCCTTTCCTCCCCCTTCAGAATGACAATGTGGTTTGAACTGTCATCGACCAGCATCCCGTCCCCAGGAGGGGCGTTATCCGCAGGTTTGACTCCCTTGAGGACGACAAATGCCGAGCCAACAACAAGATATGTCAAGCCGTTGGAAATGACACCCAAAAGAATCATCGCGAAGCAATACCAGTCGCGATTATATGCGCACAGTCCGCAGGTAGATAAGCTTGCTAATATGGGCATGATGGCTAGCCATTTGTTATGATCTAGGACCCCAACGATAGTGGTTGGTGTTTTCTCCGAGTCGTGCAATTGAGACGAGTCTTGGGGGCGAGTCTCTGACTGCACGCCAAACATGTCATTAACTTTGACGACAGTCAAGGTCATCGGCTGCGTCTTTCGCCCGGGTCGCCCCATAACTTTATTTAAAGGGCGAACCTCCTTGCTCTTCTGTGCCAAGAGATAAGCGAGATGTGTCGTCTTATCAATGATGGTGCCGGACTGGGAAGCAATGTATTTGGGGCCCAACTGGTTGTCTAGCCCAAAGACCTCCTCTGGGTCTTTGTTGGGCCCGGGGAAAAGCGCGTTCCAGAACCGAGAGTTTGCTATGGGGCCTAAGTATTTGGCAATGGCGAAGCTGCCGGGAGCGTTGTACCACCCAGACCACCTCCTAGCCTTGTATAGGTGGATAGTCATCATAGCCTGGACGGCTTCGTCTCCACCGAAGAATCCTGCGACGCCAGACACATCCAAATTGAAATTGAAATTTCTTGAATTGGTTGAAACTGGGTGTTGAGACATAGTTGGTATGTGGTTCAACCATTGTCGCTCCTCCTTGCTTAAATCTAGCTTCGCGCGCCTGCGCACTGAGCACATTGGTATTCGAACCCACGCCCTCCGCTCCCCGGATCCTGACATGCCGGACCTGCATCCTGTTTGACGCTCGATCTTGCGGTTGACAGAAGGCTCACATCATGATGGGCGTCAAATACAAGTAGGTCCTGCTACGCAATAAGTACAGCTAAGTATATCGATCATTCATACATCATTTGCTTCCCAGGTGCACTTGGAGTTGGAGCGCAAGTTACGAGACGCCTCAAATGCAACCTGTGCATCAAGTAGAAACGTGTCCAGCAATTTACAATTTGTATCGCACAAACCCTCCTTCTCCTGTTCTGTTGCCAGGAAACTTTTGTTCGGGGAGGCAGATTTCAACTGCCCTGCAACCTTGGCCCTCCAAAGATTCCAAACCCTCGTCTTGTTCGGCACGAACAACGACAAGATGCGCTCCGCGTCAAAGTCTTCTTCTGTCTCTATTCCATCGCTGAGAATAGAGCAGGCGAAAACAGCCTGGCTTCTCCTGTTATGGAGGCAATATTTCTGGATTGATTCGTCCTCAACCCGCAGTGCCTTGTAAAACAGATCTCCTTGTATTTTCTCACTCTCAAGGGAAGAGAGGAACGAGTTGTAGATCCAAGACGCTGCAAGGGAGGAAAGAAACATCACTTGACCGAAGAGTGTCGCCTGAGGGATCAAGAGGAGCTGTAACATGAATTGTGCCAGCAGGAGGAGCGAGCACAGCCCAACGTTCCGGTACTCTGGTCCGCCACGCATGTCAAGCGAGAATTGCCCCTTCGTTATCGCATTCACGTCTTTTTCCGACCCTTTCAGGACGACGACGTCGCGAAAGGTCAAAAGCAACCCATCCCCTGGGGGCACCCCGGGGGTCACGGTTTTGGGTGCCTGGAGATGGAGCCTCGCAGTGCCGATCACAAGGCAGGATACGCCGCTTGAAATGATTCCGAGAAGAATGAGGCTGAAGCCGAGCCAGTCCCCGACGACAGCACATGAGACGCATGTCGCGACGCTGATGGTTATGGGTATGGTGGCTAGCAGTGCGTGGTTTGTGCTCATCATCTCCACTTGGTCCTTATACGTGACGTCTCCGACGTGGATAACAGTCACTGTTGCAGGTAATGTCTCCGTGCTGGCTGTGCCCTCAACTCTCTTGCACGTCAACTCTTTGCTTCTCTGTACTGTGAGGTATGCAAGGTGCCCCGTGGCCATGTCTGTGCCAGACAGCGAAGCGACATATCGCGGCCCAGGCTTGCCATCCAGGCCGAATGCTTCAGCTGGCTCTGGATTTGGACCTGGGAACAGCCCATCCCAGAGTCGGGAGTTGGCTAATTGGCCGTATCTTTTGGCGACCGTATAGCTCCCTGGAGAGTTGTACCAGCCCAGCCATCTTCGACCGCGGTACAGATGTACCGTAGCCATCGCTGAGAGTGTTTCGTCGCCTCCGAAAAAACCGGCTACGCCAGCCGCATCAAGCGTGAAGGATGAGCCACTAATTGGGATCTGCATGTGCATCGACACGGACTTCGTGAATGACGGTGGATCCACAGCATGCTCGCGCAGGTCTTCAAATACAAATCAGCTTGGCGCGATCCGTTCAGCGGCATACCTTAGTAAGGGGTCCTGGGAGAACTCGAACGTCCTCGAGGCAGCCTTACCAAATAAATGTATTGATGTCTCCCCTTGAAGCACTTTACCGCGAGCGCCAAGAAGGCACTGCTAATATGTCGTTTGATTGATTGACACCAGAAGCGTTGAAACACCGCACGGCGCACACTGATCTTTGGAATCACGGAGCATAAATCTGAGAATACAATACCATAATTACCAAATACGTTTATCCCATTTGTGAAAGAAGCTTGCAAGGATTTTCCCGTGCAAACAAGATTCGACTTATCCAATTATAAGACCGCGAGATCACGTTGTTTGTAACCATTAATATTACGATTGGAGAAAACAAGTGCGCCTACAGTTAATAAACAACCTTCTGAAACACGCTGATGGGCCTCTACAAACCTCGCTAATCGTCACAATCCATCAGACTTTCGTATGGAATCGATAAAATTAGTACAAGGTGTAGCGAATTCAGCAGCGTAAGGGATAGTAATTCCGAAGCTCGTTTGTCAAATTCCGCCCCCAAACAAGCTGATAATAGCCACAGGAGGAGGCCCGCCCTCTCGGAGCTTTGTTTGCCCACAATAGGCGAAGACATATTTTGAAGGATGCCATGTCACTGTAGGTGACGGCGCCAATGCAGGAACACGATGCAATGGGGTACCCGTCTCCGTTGCACACTGTTGGACCCATCATGTCAGAAGCATATACGTCATCAAAGACGAGTCCTTACTATGTCGATATAGGGACCTGTATTTGCGATAGCGAGGTACTCTCCATCGTACGAGAAGCTCAAGGCATTTATCGCATTTCTGGAGGAATGAAATGAGTGGAGGATTGACGTGTTTTGATCTACTCACTCGCAAGTGGAGATTGTCCGAGCACATATCCATTCACTCAGATCAAACATGTTAACAATGGAGTCATAGCCTCCAGACGCAAGATATCTGAAGACGATGTTAGTGCATGTTAATGAAAGCATGTAACTACGCACCTCCCCCGGGGATCAAGCGCTACTGCAACACAGCCTCCGACGTGAGCGGCAGGGCTTTCTTTAAGGACCAGCGTTGGGTAGTCCATGACCCGAACGCTATGCTCAGAATGATGTGTCAGGATGATACCATCACCGACATGATTGAACATGGCGGTGGATGCGACAATGCTCTGTTGAAAGACGTCGGTAACTTGTTAAGTGGTCGAGACGATGTGGAACAAACCCCGTCCTTATCTGAGAGGTGCCATTGCTCTTTTGCTGCGTCACCATCTTTCCCATATGTCAAGAGAAAGAGCTGGTGCCCAGCCGAAGTAAATATCAAAGCCCGGCCGTCCGGAGAATAGTTCGTTTGCACGGGCGAGATTTTCAGAGTTATTTGCTGCGTGTGCCGACTTTCTTTGAGTTCTGTAAGGGTTATTCACAATGCGCACGAGGCATATGAAACTTACGCCGTGCATCCCAGAATACAATCCTTCTGTCCTTTTGACTCGACGTGCAAAACAACTCTGGATGAGTGGGATTCCATGATATATAGTCAACATCATCGGAGTGACCGCCAGAAAAGTGGGTTGCAGCTCTTGATTCCATCTGCGATTGGGGTATGGACAGTGAATCATGACGAGATGTAACACATACATACACTAGTTTCCGGAGTCCAGATGCGAGTGATTTTGTCGATTCCAACGCCAGCTAGACGCTTCCCATCGCAACTCCACGCTACATGCGTTATAGCTTGAGGTGACGGTATACGTAGATCACGCGGCTTATGTGCAGGAAAGTTTTGTGCCTGATTCAATGGAGTGTATTAATATTGAATGCGAAGTTCTTTGGGGATACGCAAGTCCTCTACACCCACATGCAGACCGCGAGCGGCGAATGTTGTATGGAGAGGGGGAGACGGTGGCCGCTGAAGGGGTGCTACCTCTTCTTCCTCCTTGCTGTTTACTTGACTTGACATTGATGTGACTGGGGTGTTAGTGGTTTTCCTTTCTGCGAGGAGTCGGATGGCAGGCGTTGTTTGTCACTGTTAGGATCGAAAGCCTTCAATAAACAACCAGATACAGAAGCGAATCCGCGAGCGTCCTTCCAGCAACGAGTCACGAGTGTCAGTGGAACTCGGAGTGAATCGGAGTCTTCACCTTTTCAATTGCGGCATCTCAATTTGTTTATTTTGTGCAAGTTATAGGCTTTACTGCTTGCCTTCGTTTCTAGTTGGCGTCCCAGAGCAGAGTGATACAAACTGGTACGACCTTCGATTCATGGTAGAATACTGTCACTGCAAGACGGAAGTTCGTTCCATCTGACTCTTGAATACGAAATCACGAACATTAACAAACCTCGTTAACTTTTTTGTCTTATCAGTCAGATCACTGTCCAGTGCTACTGTTGCCCTTACAATCGAACCACATCGGTCCCACTTAGCCAGCCAGAAGAGATGACTTTGAAGTATGTCTGGTTAGACGTTGATCCGGTACGCGATTGACCATTCATTCCCGTTTGACCTGGATGTGCTGATAGGGATGCCTTACTCAGGGACATGATGATGCCGCCGCACTTATGATGGCCTGTCAACTAGAGAATATCAAACTTCTTGGAGTATCCAGTGTAAGTATGCAAAGCGGCTGCCTTCTGGACAGGTCTATATTAAGCAGACTTCCTAGGTTCATGGCAATGCGTCCGCTGATTGCACTGCCAAGAACACTGCAAGGTGTCTGCACGCATTCGCCGCACCTTCCGATGTTCTCGTATATCCTGGCGCATCCAAGCCGTTACTTCGACCCACAAAGCACGATCCTGAAATTCACGGAGAAGATGGCCTAGGAGGTGTTGTAGGGCTCCCTTCAGCTGATAGTCCTGAAGTTCAAGCACGATTTGCTCGGAAAGATGATGGGTCGTTCATCCATGCCGTCGAGGGAATGGCAACAGCGATCAAGGATGTGTGGCGAAATGGTACTGGATATCAAGTGTCGGTTGTCTCCTCCGGACCTATGACGAACATCGCCCTATTTGTCAGCGTCTATCCAAACCTTATGGAAGCAGTAGAGCAATTTGTATTTATGGGCGGAGGAGTGGGTGTCGGAAATAGGTCTGCCGTCGCAGGTATGTAACATCTTGTTAGTTGGACTTGAAGAACCACGCCTTACGATGATCGTATAGAATTCAATATTATGTGTGACCGTGCGTCTCCCATTGAAAATGTTACTATACTTGTCCTGATCCTCCATCAGCTGAGGCGGCACAGATTGTCTTAGACGCTCCAGTCAAGGCTGTTATGATACCCATCAATGTTACACACACAGCCATTATTACTTCAGCTATCCATTCCCGTCTGAGATCACCCCATTTACCCGTTGTAGACGGCGTGCTGGCACATCCATCCACTAATCTCAGAAGCACGCTTTCTTCCATCATCAGTTTCTTCGCAGGAACGTACAAGTCAACATTTGGTTTCGATCAAGGTCCTCCTCTCCATGATGCGCTAACCATCGCATATGTGTCCCATCCTGAGCTCTTTGAAACTCGACGTTTTAGAGTGGATGTAGAGTTGCATGGTAAGCACACCGCAGGAGAGACGGTCATTGACGTCTGGAATTATCGAGTATGTGATGACTCGTGGGGCTCTAACGGGAAGAATTGCGTGGTTGCCCAGTCCGTTCAGGTGTGTGTTCGAACGTACACTTGGCCTTCTATTCTCACGAGAATGATGTAGGTCGCCCAGTTTTTTGAATTGCTTTTGCATTGTGTCTCCCGATGTGATGCCATATCCCCGCTTAATATACGACAATGACAGTTCACAAGTTCACATTACATTCTACTTGCTCATGAAGGATTTCCCCTATCTGTTCCCCCACGGTCAGGACTGCTCTAAGCGTGGGACTGCCCTTCGGATTTTATTACATGCTATCAATCACGATGTCATCTCATGACTGGTATACACTGCCATTTCTGCCAGCACTTTGCCACTGTATAATGGTTGAAGACACCATGGCGGTCGAGCGCTTTCGATAAGGCTATTATTGGTTAGTAGTTACGATCCGCATGCTGTGCGCACACGCTTACCATTATAGCTTGGCGATCACCTTCTGTCAGAGAGTCCCTGATTATGCTTATCAAATTGACATGTTATATGAACCAGGTAAAGTTGTTGAAGGTTGCTGGTCGTGTGGATCTACCGGCTGTGTTTGTTTCAAGACGTTGTCTGGTTGTTATGATCCGCTAATGCACGAACTACTTCGTTCTCATAGCCACCCGCACCAGGAGCATCACGTCCTCATTATGTGATTAGTTTCAGCCACCAACACGCGATTTCGTGAGAGTTGCCCACATCAGAAAACTTTGTTCCTTAACGTCAGTCGGTGCTGCTTGATGGGTGCTAGACGGACGATGTATAAATGCATCTCACCACGCCCTGTTATCAGATAGACCCCACCTCTTTTTCTTGACAAATTTTCCTTGCGCTATGGGGGTCGACAAATCGTGAGTGCCATAGCTTTAACATTTAAGCTCATCTAATTGAAGGTTGCTTCTAGCGGCAACAAAAAACCAAGGTCGGTTTTACGAACTGTAGATATTGTTGTTCTGAGTTTTCTGCTAGTCGTTTCAATTTCATTCGCCGATCATCGTCACGCACCACTGAGGACAGCACTGCTCAGGTGTGATTCCTGCTGCTTTTATACGCGTCTTTGCTAACGTACGAATGTCTTTAGGACCTTGAAGCCCCCGTAGACGGCGTCGAGGATGACTCGACGCAAGCCCGGGAAGGCACGCAAGGAGAAGAGACAAGTGACTTGCCAGAAGAACGGGGCTCACAGGACGAAAGCCACTCGCAAGACGAAGACAGTGGAAATCCGCAAGGCGAAGACAATGGAAATCCGCAAGGCGAAGACGATGGAAACCCGCAAGTCGAATTGTCTCGCCAAGAATCCTTACCCATAGTGGTAGAATCCCCCCAAGAGGATGCAGATATGCAATTCGTGCCCCCATCTTCAGACACAGCCACCCAAGAGTCTGCCATCACTGCGGAGCCCGCCACCATTGCGGAGCCTGTCAACAGAGTCGATAGCCCTGTCGAAGACCCTGAGGTTATCCTCAAGCACAAACAGGAGACTTTCCAGAACATAATCGACGACAAATTATCGAACATGCCTCTTCGCTTGATAGACACCCACAGTGGGATCCTATATACTAGCAATGACCTCGACGGAGTTTTCAAAGAGTCGGAGGAGTACCAACGGCTCTCTGAGAATCTTCTGTTCACCCCCGAGGATAGCATTAAGCGCAAAGTTAACCGATACTTTCAATATGCGATGCTTTCCCACAAGTGGGCAAGCGCGAAGGACGAACCCCAATATTGGCAGATCAAGGGCAGCGTCTACGAGATGGATGCCCCGCGGGAAATCTCCAAGCTGCAACAATTCTGTACAGTCTCGAAGAAAGAAGGCTATCGATGGGCGTGGAGCGACACGTGTTGTATCGATAAGACGAACAACGCTGAGCTTCAAGAATCCATTATCTCGATGTTTTCTTGGTACAAGGAGTCGGCAATCACTATCGTTTACCTTGCAGACGTTTCCGACATTTCGCAGTTGAAAGACAGTCAGTGGTTCAAGAGAGGCTGGACGCTGCAGGAGCTCCTCGCACCTGGATTTATTCGATTTTACAAGCAGGATTGGCAGCCACTCATCGATTCTGACAAGAATCACAAAGACGAACTTCTCACCGTTCTCCACGACATCACTCGTATCGAAATCAAGGTTTTGGAGAAATTCCAACCCGGCGTCGACAATGTCAAGAAGCGGTTGAGCTGGGTGGGAGGCAGGACAACTAAGAAGATCGAAGACATTGCCTATTGCCTCATGGGTAAGCGTCATCATAGCCGATGGATTGTTCTAATGCCCTTGCTAGGTATTTTCGGTATCCACATGCCTGTAATGTACGGGGAGAAACTCCACGCCTTTGTGCGGCTTCAGAAGGAGATCATGGCGCTTACCGATGACCTCTCACTCTTTGACTGGTTAGGAGAGTCATCGACCCTTCACAGTTACTTTGCTGCGCACCCCAGGTGCTTTATGACCCCATCTGATGACCTTCGACAAGACTCCATTTCATCGAAATTCGAATTCAGGTTGCTCAAAACTTCGAAACGCATCACCACCGGCTTGTCTTCTTCGGCTCTCAAGCTTGTAAAGGACGTTTTGAGAGACCCGCCTCACGGACGTTTTATCGCGAACGGGAGAA
The DNA here is from genome assembly GCF_016758775.1 of Suillus clintonianus. Lineage (NCBI taxonomy): Eukaryota > Fungi > Basidiomycota > Agaricomycetes > Boletales > Suillaceae > Suillus > Suillus clintonianus. Next base: position 135,053 of record NW_024539290.1, on the reverse strand, counting down.
TGAGTATGCCCTTTTTCGTCCACGAAGTGGCCACCCTTGTCCCCAACCAAAATGGCAAGCCCGGAACCTTCAGCTACCTCGTCAAAGCTGAGGGTCTCTCGGAGCTCGAGGTCATCGCCACACATAAGCTAGACACATTATATGGAAAGAACGCTATTGCCAAATACAGCATCGTACGAATGTGGGACGCTAGACTTATTCAACGCCAGGGGAGCACAGGCGCTGAGGCTCTTGATACCCCGATTGCTGATAACCCTGATTCGCCAGAGCTGCCTGCAACAGAGGGCACCCCGAAGCAGGGCAAGGATGGCGAGAAGGAGAAGGAGAAAGAGAGAGAAAAGGACAAGGAAAAGGACAACTGGGTCGGTAAATCCAAGGACTTCGTCACAGAGTGGCTCACCCAGAGCACTGCTGCCGCGTTGATTCGGAAGCTGCAAGAGCCATTCGTTGCGCAACTTCTCTTTACGCCCAATGGTAAGCAGCCTTGGAAGAGGGTTGGAACTACCACTCGTATCATTGCCCATGCATCCTCCGGGTCCGTTAATTTTAGGGGTCTTGAAAATGTCATCGTGTGCTGAAACCTTACGACTACATTGCTGCTCGCTAGCCTCGCGTTACTTTGTTGTACCCATGCCTTCCTCTACGATTATGAACTCCACGACTACGAACTACTAGTATTTACCTAACGCGATGAAGACAATCAAATAATGCTCCTTGCCGTTTGACAATTACAGACTCAACAGTGGGAACACCCGAAAAAGGAAATTGTCGATCTAATGCCGCGTCGTATCGACGGCCTCAGGTACACTATAGTCGGTCATGTCCATGCTCGAGCTTGTCAGGCATGGAACTTCAAGCTTCAAGCTTCAACCGGCATTTATCTCAATGGTCACATTAATACTATCCAACGCTACAAGTGTTCCGAATCCGGTATGAAAATGATGTGGGCATAACGTTCGCTTTGAATATATAGGGGGAACCTGCATGGATCGACCACGAAGCAGCGGCAATACCTTGGAAACAGGCAGAACGGGGGCGCTCCTTTTGTGATATACAGAACTGCACATCTCGCTACGCCTCTGCTTTCATACTATTCGACCTGCTGCTAGCCAAACTGCGACTCCGAGCCTGCAATAGCAAATGCTGCTGGAATGCAGTGCGAGCGTCCGAGAGCAAAACGTTCAGTAACTCTCTTTCGGCATCGTCAAACGCAGCTATACGGTCACCGCAACTCTCGAGATCCAAAGATTGCAAGGCCGACGTGCCACTTTTCATCTGTTCCAATACCTGGTCTTTCCAGACCGCCCATACGTGCGTGTCGTTCGGAATGAACTGCCGAAGGATCTCTTGTGGCCTAAAACCTCTCTTCTCCCATTCTCCGGACTCGCAGCTGGGCTGAAGAGCCAGGCAAGCGAAAACAGCTGCGGTCGTTCTTGTACCCAGTCTGTACGTCTTCATATGATCCTCCGACAATTTCAGCGCCTGGATGAGCTGGTCCTCCTGCAGGTACTCCTTGTCCATGGACGACAAGAAGAGATTGTACGCCCATGACACAGCGAAGGAAATGAGGAACATGACTTGCCCAAACAGCGTGCCCTGTGGTATCAGGAGCAACTGCGTGAGAAACTGACAGACTAGGAGGACTGAGCAGAGCCCGATCGCTCCGTATTCGTTATTGATTTCGGCGTCTTCATCATTCTGCACCTCCGCACTGCCCTCTGCATCTTTCTTGCCAAGCCAGTGGTGGACGTCATGGATCCCGTCCCCTACAATGCCTCGATTCCTCCTCTCCTTTCTAATACGCATACGGGCCCAGGGCTTGTAGTCCAATTGGAACTTGCCCTTCGTGATGGCAATGACGTTCTTCTCTTTTCCAAGGACGACGATGGAATGATCGCCGTCCATTAATATGCCATCACCTGGAGGTGCATTTTTAGAGGGCGCGACACTCTGGAGGACTATGGATGCAGAGCCGATAACAAAACATGAAATGCCGTTGGCGAGAATGCCTAGGAGGATCAAGGAGAAACAATACCAGTCATCGCCCCACGCACAAAGTATGCACGTTGCGATGCTGGTGCCGATAGGGAACAATGCGACGAGTTTGTGGAAGCCATCTCGGGCATGCACGACGAAGCTAGGTTCGGCATTACTAGCCTGAGGAGTGTCGAAGTTGATGTCTTGCGCGTTCAAGATGGTAACTTTATTCGGTTTTGTCCTTCGTCCCACTACTGTCACGGCTTGTTGGTCCTTGCATCTCTGCATTAACAGGTATGCAAGGTGACCGGTCTGCTTGAGGAAGGTGCCGGACTGGGATGCGACATACATAGGGCCGGGCTTTCCATCCAGCCCTAGATACGAGGTGGGCTCGTTAGCAGGTCCCGGGAACATTCCGTTCCAGAAACGAGAACTGGCGATTTGCCCATAGTGCTTGCCGACGCTGTAGCTGCCTGGGGAATTGAACCAGCCTGTCCACCGTCTTCCTCTGTAGAGGTGCACAGTCTCCATTGCGGAAACCGCCTCTTCGCCTCCAAAGAAACCTGCGAAGCCACCGACGTCAAGGTTAAAATGATTGGTGTTTAGCTGGACTGTGGGCATGACGAATATGAAGAGCGTTGTTGGCAAGTTCCCTCGCCTTCATATGTGACATTGATATCACCGAATGAAAACATGGGATCAATGATGGAATGGTAATAATAACGTTCGGATGGCCGGCTATGGCCGGCAGCGCAGAATAATTGGTAATCGGTTGCGCTGATACTGATAGCCTGAGTTTATTAATTGTAGCCGACGCATACGATGCAATGAACTCACGTAGACTCACGTCAGTGCATACCACATTCATACCATCAGGCGCGGAATCAGCACGGATACAGCACTTCACCCTTGATCAGTGGCGTAGCAGGGCGCATGAACTCAAAATGAGCACCGTGACAGCGAGTTTGATAACTGCATCATGTCATCAGCGTTGATGACATCGGACACAGCCTGATCAGTCACCTTGATGCAACGGTGGCGCCCGAATAGCTCAGTGAGGGCGACATCCACTGGCAGTCCCCAGGATATTCGACTTCAATTCTCCCATACGTGCACTGATTGATATCGTCCTTCGTCGAGACCTGACAGAAATCACCCGATGAAACAAGACGACGATTTTCCAGAGCAAAGCAATAGATGGGCGCTCATCTATCATTGGCATCCGTCGGAAGACTCGGGACATTGTGGGGTACCACTGATTCTGTTATCACCAGTACCCCTGTTCTTATTCGGTTCCTTCAAGCAAATTCAAACCGTTCAAATATCCCTCATTCGCAATGAAAAGACCCCAGACTCTACTGGGCATCTCCGCGCTAGCTGCAGCATAATGTCGAACCATCACCGAGGGGGGTGTATAACGGCCTTGACATATCCTGGTGACCTCCCGTATGATCTCTCATACCTTCAGCTTTCGTCCCTTCATTAACGTCTCTTCGTTCATCCGAGACGATCAACGTTCATCGTCGGCAATAGCAAGCGCCACGTCAGCAACGAGTTACTGTAGCACATTGTTTAATACATTCAGTTGACCACAAAACTTGACGGATAGTCGTTCTGGGGTGCAGCGGCACTCCCACTTCAGGATTGGTGCATTCTCATGGAGGCAGCGCTGTCCATAACATTTCTATTCGTGCTATTCGTCACATCGTCGAGTCACAGGTAATAACATCTCTTTCAGTATTTGAACATTGTTAATATTTATTGCATATGTGCCAGTAGTGCGACCGCAAATCCGCAACTTGTCCGTTGATGTGCATGTCACTAGTAGTTTTGTCCTCGCTGATGAACTAGCGAGTCTGTCAATGACAGAGCAGGATATACTGCACTCAGGTATGACCCACTGGTATGATCATGTATGGAGTCTGGGGTCTTTTCATTGTGAGGTTGTTTGGACTTTGTTTGTCGAAGGAACCGAGTAAGAACCGAGCGATGGTTCCGGATCATGAACTCATTGTTCCCCTTGGTTTTACTCTATTTCACTCAGGTTATCATTTACCGAGGCTCCTACCGCCATGGCCCTGGATCTAAATCAAACCTATTATATGGATGAACGGCACTGTTCACAACCGGTGGACCCGTCACCAGGATGACCGTGCAAATGTATTCGAATCTTTGTTCAGAAGGACACCTCGTGTTCTGTTGGTGTAATTCAGCGCGGTGAAGATCAGGGTCTAACCTGCTTTCATCTTTGGCCGCGTCACATTGATTACTGTCTTTTCCCCACGTCTAGATCTCACAGATCTCATACTTTGTTAACAGCAATTGTCATTGTTTGGCTGTAATCAATTTATTGTGGGCTATAAGACGTATCTGCCTGATATGCACGCATCATATCGTTTGCACAATTCGTCACTTCGCCTCTGAGTTCACTACTAAGCGACAGGTTCTTGACTGCATTGCCTCAATGCCTTTGTCAATATCGTACGCCGCCCAACCTTATCCCGAGTGTCGCGTATCCTTAATACTAACCTGCGCTCCCACAGCAGCAACAAGCTCAAAAGGTCTGTGGATTATCCCGCCGCCGAAGGGTTGATTGGCTGATGTCCTATCAGCTCTCTTCGTGGTGTTCAAAGCCCATCCATCTTTGGCTTGGGTAAAGGGTCAAATGATGTTAGTTACCTCGTCGGTTGCTCTTCCTAACAACTGGCGCTAATGATACAATTTCAAATGTATAGTCAAACCCTCAAGGCGACGCATCCCCCGGTGAGGTAAGTGTCTCAACGTCCTAGGAAAGAAAGTCGTTGAGGTATTACAATCCCAGCTACCAGCACCAGAACAGGATGGTGCCGAAGTCCAAAGCCCCTCTTCGGGTTCTCCTACTTCGCCCCCCCAAGTCTCACCTACGAACTCCATGCTCCCATCCTACGAGCAGCCGCTTAGCGACGAGACCAGGGCTAAGAAACAACAAGAGCTTTTTGACAGCGTCATCGACGATACGCTCAGTACCATCCCTCTTCGCCTCATCGACACAAAGTCGGGCAAGTTGTGCACCGCCGGAGAACTCTACGCTCTTTTTAAAGAGTCTCACAGCTACAAGGAAGTTGAGACGAAGATTCTCAGGGCCTCTGAGAAGGAAATGAAGACAGTTGTTAATGCCTTCTTCGAATTCGCTATGTTCTCCCATCGTTGGGGAGCTGCTGATGATGAGCCTACGTATCAACACATCAAGGACGCCCCGAGCATCTACGATCTGCAAACACCACCGGAAATCTTTAAGTTACAACAATTTTGCAAGATCGCCAGGGAGAACCAATTCCGATGGGCTTGGAGCGATACGTGTTGTATCGACAAGGCCAACAACGTCGAGCTCCAGGAGTCTATCATCTCCATGTTCTCGTGGTATCGGCTGTCGTCTGTCACCATCACCTACCTTTCAGACGTCACCGACGAAGAAAGCTTCAGACATAGTGTATGGTTCACCCGCGGATGGACGCTACAAGAGCTCATTGCGCCTCGGCTCGTCTGGTTCTACAAGAAGGATTGGACGCCATATATCGATAGCAAGCAGAACCACAAGGATGACCCTCAAGTCGCCAAGATTATAACTCAGACCACGTTTGTCGAGCGTGACGTCCTCATCAATTTTGTACCTGGTTTGAGAGATGTCGGCCCAGCTGAAGTCAAGAAGAGGATGAGCTGGCTCGCGTCCAGGAGGACGACCAAGATCGAAGATATGGCATACTGCATGATGGGTAAGTTTTCGTGCCACGTGTACGGTGATTGTCTCATGGCCCTCTGATTTACAGGGATTTTTGGTGTTCATATGCCAGTCATGTACGGGGAGAAGAAGAACGCTTTTGTTCGCCTTCAAAAAGAGATCATGAACCTCACAGAAGACCTGTCGCTATTTGACTGGGTCGGAGAACCTTCAGAGCTCCATTCGTACTTCGCATCGCACCCCCGCTGTTTCGCGAAATCTGCGGCTGAACGCAAGGGGGACTCGTCAAAGCTCCCTGATATCAGGTTGTACAAGACGTCCAAGGGCCTTACCAGTGGTATTACCGCCTCCATTATCCGAAATGTCAAAAGACTCCTTCTTGACCCTCCTCACGGTCATTTCATCGCTAATGGGAAGATGAACATGCCGCTGTTTGTTCACGAGGTTGTGACCATGACACCCATTGGAACGACAAACCCTCCCACTCTTAATGACCACGACTTGATCAGCTACCATGTCAAGGCCGAAGGTCTTACTGAGATGACGATCACGACTCACCAAGTTCTACCCCGTATGGACGAGGAAGATTCTCCCAGCTACCGTCTTATTCGGATGTGGGAAGTCAACCTTATTCCGCCGGAAGACACCGCGGAAACTGAGGAAGCTGGCGCCGGAGATGAAGAGCGCAATGAAGAGTCTGGAAAGACCTCTAGCTGGCTGGGCAGATCGTCGGCCATGCTAACAGACGCTGTCACAACTGCAGTGTCTCAGAACTCAGCTGTCATGTTCTTGTCTCGTCTGCAGGAACCTTTTGTCGCACAGCTGCTGATAAGGAGGAAGCAAGATGGGCCTTACGAGAGAGTGGGAACGACGGAGCGGTTGATAGCGAAGCCTTCATCAGGCTCTGTCAACTTTCGGGGGGTCAAGACACTGGTTGTTCGTTAATTTGAATCACACTGTATGTTGCATGTAGTTCTACGGTAGTCCTGTGTAAGAGCAGCTCAGATCAAGGTTTCCTGTGTCTATCATTCATGATCGATCCAAGCCCAGCGCGGAATCAAATGTGGAGCTCTTGCCAACGTTGCCATTACGATGCTTGGTCAAGTCGTCCATCAAGGAATATCTTGCTTGCCTTGGGAGTAGCTCGAGATTTCCGACGACCTTCTCGTAAAGTGCGGATGGCTTCATCGAGGTCACCACGACCAATAGATGCCGAACGTTCGTGGGTGCCGACAGTGAGGTTGTGTGAGTGATCACTTTGTGCCTTGACGGTCTGTGTGGCGATGAACCGCGGAAATGCAGAGCTGGATGACGTGGGTCCTCTTACCTCTTCGGAGTTAGTTCGTGTTGTAGACGTCATCTTCCCCTGAGCTAAGTCAGGGGCCTTCTTCTGTGCCTTATCGTGTATTTCCAAAGCGGCTTTCTGACCAAAAAATTTGAAGTAATAACTTCCCAGTGGGCTACAAAGATGCGTACCTGTAAAGATGATGAAAAGGAGCAAATCATCCCAAAGAAGTCGTCTGGCTTTGGTCCCTCTGGCGAATCCAGGTCTTCACCATAGTAAGAGAAGAGAGCTCGTAAGTCTGTTCCAACGAGGACAGCCATCTTATCAAGCGCGTCGACGCTTTGCGCTACTTCAAGAGAAAATGGCTGACGTTTCTCGGGCATCAAACCGCGAGCTCCTTTGAGAATAATCAACATTCACCTGCATGATTGTCACAAACTGGTCGTTATCGGAGGGTATGCGAATCTGCTTTAGCAGACTGATTTCTTCCTTGACCTTATCCAGCGACGTGAGTAAAGACTGGACATTCTGTTGTAACGTTGGGAAGGAGACTAAGAGGGACGGCATAAGAGTGGTCACAAAAATGTTGGACGAAATGGCCACTTACTGCGGGCAGCTGATTCCACACTAGGCATTTCATCGATGAAAAGTGCAAGTGATGGATCGGTACGAATAATAACTCGTGCAACATAGTGCAGGAGAGTGGGGCACTCTGAGCTACCCTTCGCCGTCCTTGTTTCTTTCATCTGTAACACAATGCACATCGACCGGATGTCGTCAAGAAAGTGTTGCGAACTTACCTTCATGAGCGCCTCCAGACGAAACCCACGGGCACCTCCACGAAAGCTGGACCCATTTAATGCGTTCCCAACTGTGAGAACAGCCTACAATCCTCGTCATTGGCTCTGAATCGCAGATGCGGTACCGAGCGCACCTGTAATGTCGACTTGAAACGTGCAGATGCTCGTAATTCTTTACAAGCATCATGAACGGTTTTCAGATCCGGACGAATTTCCTCGATCTCGAGTTCGAGCTTCTGACGATATATCGTGCACTCTAGCCGCTGCGGAAGTCTCGGAATCGTCATAATCTAACAGACTGACTTGAATTGCAAACCAAGGAGTCGCGAACAGCACTTACGACACTCAGATATTGATCAGCCGTCGCTAGCTTGCTTACATCTCCGAAATCCTTTATACGAGCGATCTTATCAAGGACATTTAAGAGGTTGGAGTAGAGCGAGAAGGCAGTCAGTAATAACGGACCTCTTCCGGAGATGGTAGCTGCTTGCTGATGGCTTTCAAGTTATCGATGGACAGTTTGTCATCGAGATTTAGCAGAGCTTGACGTATTTCAGGAGAGGTCATTTTAAACCGCGAGAGCATGATAGCTAGAGAACGTAATTTGTCAATTGCCTTGCGACGATTTCGATGAACAAACCGATATTATTAGCGCGAGTAATATCCAGAAGGGTCGTAACACTTTGTTTCCGGGTGGGATTTGCGGTTTTGGGAGGTGAGTTCGGTGTATTATCTATTGTGAACGTCGCTTCAAGGTCATCTAGCTTGAAATCCAGTGATATCGACGATTCCGCCCAGACTGTGGTGCCGCAGTTCTGATTATTGATTTTTGTCCAGAAGAATGGCTTCAATCTTGGTCCGGTGGCCTTGGCTTTATTTCCTATCCTGATTGCAGATCCATTCGGTGGGGGTGGGGGTGGAAGTGGAGTTCCGGGGGGTCCTGGTGGCAACTGAGCTAGTGAATCGTTGAGCGGGAGAGGCGGCGGGGGTGGAGGCGGTGGTGGAGGTGGTGGAGGTGACGAAAGTGCAGAACCTGAAGAAGTAAATGATGGGGGAGGAGGCGGCGGAGGCGGTGGTGGTGGAGGAGGAGGAGCAGGAGGAGCAGGAGGAGCAGGAGCAGGAAGAGCAGGAGCAGGAGAGGGAAAGGTAGCCTGATTGACGTCCTTGGACTCCATAGGAGGGGACTCTTTGCGCTGTGGAACAGTCCACGGAGGTGGAGGTGGAGGCGGCGGCGGCGGCGGCGGAGGGACGCCGGTCGCATTCGATACTGCACTGACATCTGTTTCTTCGGGCGTTCGTAGAATCGCTCTATACTTTAAACCTTGCGGTGGAGGTGGAGGGGGCGCATTCCGAGATTTGAACTCTATTTCTGACATAGGTGTTGATTTCGTAGCTAATAACTGCTTGAGGCCTGAAACCTCCGCCTTCAGTGCTGTGAGTTCGTTATCTCGCTTGGCAAGATTCTCGATGGTGCGGCTCGCAATGAGCTGAGCGTCCATGTCCGAAGCTCTTTCCTCTTCCCTCGTTTGAAAGCGTGAGTACACTGATTCAAGAGCGCGTTTAAGGTATAAAACCTCCTTGTCTTTAGCGGAAAGAGTGTCACTCATTTTACCCAACTGGGATTCAGAGTCAGGCGCACAACTTATAGGTTATGGACAGATGACATACCTGAAGCTGCATTTTGTTCATTTCTTCGTGGAGGGAGTGAAACCTTGCCCTTTCGCGTTCTTTCCTTGCTTGCTCCTCCTGAATAAGATTTGTGAACAGCTGTTCATCGAAGTGAGTTTAAATAACCTACAGCATCGTGCGCGTTGTTCGAAATTTGAGAATTCAAGCGGTCAAGTTCCGCCTGTAGTTGAGTAACTTCCTTCTCCTTCTGCATCAGCCGTTGAACAAGTCTGTTCTGTCGCAAAATCAGTTTGACTATGACAGCTGATATGACAGTGATCGCACCTCATTTCCTCCTTTGCTAGGAGAACTCGGCTTCTGCTGATTTGATCCTGCGCGTTGTTCAAGCCTTGTCTTGAGTGCCGAGTTCTTCGTCGTATATGTGAAATCATTAACAAAACTGAGTTTGGATGCACACACCTCCTGAATTAGATCATCTATTTGGACGCGAAGACTTTCCAGCTCGTGCTTCATCTTCGATGATGCCCTACCATCGACGGCATCTATGCTTATACCTTGGCCAGTAATGGGCCGTACTGCATCAAGAAACCTCGTAATCAGAGGGATCCAGCCCAAGCCACTATATGGAGAGTAAGTGTGCTTCAAGACACGCCACGAACCAACGCTTACACATCATCTGCAGTAGAGATCTGATCCAAAAACGTATCCACTATAGCTAGTTGATCAACTTTGAGGTTCCTGTCACGCCCGTCAAGTCATGTTATTAACTTTCTGAAAGAGGACTTACAACTCAGCGTCACTCTTCACGATAGAAGACAAGCGGCGCAAGATACTCATTAATATAAATCCGAGCTCCACGTCGCTCGCACTTTGTAGAAGATCATCCAGAAAGATATCTGATTCAGAGCGCTCCCGTCCGCGACCCCCACCGCCCCACACAGCTTTTCGCGTTTGCTCTCGAAGATCTTCTTCATCCTCGTACTTCTCCTCCATGTAAAGATCCAGTTGAGTCAGTAAAGAGTCCGGCGGTTTCGTATAGCGGAGAGTCTAGACAATGGATTCAGTTTCATACAAAGCGGTACGATGACGAGGCAGATCATTTCTTACCACTATGGCTTCATTCAAGCCTCGCCGCCCAAACTCTTCACGCAACAAAATGCGGTCTTCCAGGGACTCAGGACAGTTTGTGAGCGCATTGATGAGGGCCATGAAAGCAGTTCGTGCCTCCCATATACCATCCTCATCAGGTAAGGAGGCGCCGTTGGCTGCAGCGTCATTACTCTGGCCATCTGATATACGCAAAGCAGCGACCAGAGACTCGAAGCGGTACAGTTCATCATAGGCGATGCGGTATTCTGACAATGCCGCCATAACGGCCTTGTGACCCTGGTTGAGCGAAACTACACAGATCGCGGCAAGAAGTTCTGCAGAAAGCGTCCGTGTCTTTAGAGAGGCGGCGTAAAGGGAATACGCTATATGAGTAATGATTGTAGAAGACGACAAAACGCTGTCAAATCCGGCCTAAAAACGGATCAGGTATGAAGCCTAGTCGAACAAAGATCACGTTTACCTGAGTATTGAGGAGTACCCTGAGGCACTTGATAATCTCCAGTAGTACTGTGCTTTCCATGTCCGCTAGGACCCTCCTCTTCCCGCCCTTGCCGACGAGCACTGCGAGCGCGCCACCCATTGCGTTCATCCCATCTTCCGCAACAAAATCCTCGATCCACGGTAACTTTGTAGTAGATAGATGTACTCGGAGGGAAATGAGATGTTTGACGAGCCGAGAATCCGTCTTCATTCTGCGCAAGCCGTCCACATATCGCTTCGCAGATATCGCACTCTCTGTTTCTATGCTCTTCTCTCCACCTGAAGACGTCCACCAGTTGCCGAACATACTGCCAGTAGTCTGTGATTGCAGGGGTTGCATCGTCTCCGCGACTTTGTCAGATTCGCCGCTAGATCGGTTGGGATCGGGAGATAAGACTTGTGGTGCAGCGGTGCTTGTGCCCCAAGTCGCCATGGAGAATCGCTTCAGTATTCCTGAGTCGCCCGTTAGCTGGGGAACCAAACGAGGGAGGAAAGCTCCCCCGCCAGAAGCTCCCAGTGTGGCTTGTGTAGACTGAGATAGTCGAGGAGTCTTCCCGTCGAGAGTCGGATGGAAAGCCCGTTCTTGTTCCATAATCTGCCATTTCTTAGCAGCCGGTAATAGGTGCATCTTGTCTCTTGCGTCTCCTTTCAATGCCATGTGATCCTATCAATGAAATGAAGCCGTGGTTATAGACAGAGAGGTGCAGGCTTACGAGGCAACGTTCGAACTCGGCTCGATCTATCTCCAGTATTTCTTCTTCTGGAATACTTAATTGCGATACCGACGTAATGCTTGCACCAGTATGTTGCTGGACGAGGACCGGATCGCTCACGCTCTTGCGTTTCTTGGACGACGGTGGCGAGGCAGGAGGTGTCGACTGCTGCCACGCAAACATACTCGTGATTGAACCACGCCAATCTGGAGAAGCTGGTCGTGTGGTGCCAGGATCCACCGTCAAGGCATCGAGAGTAGACTTCTTCTGCTTTGCGGTACCCTGTACATCATCCTCTTCTACTTGCATCTCCTCAAAACGCTTCAAGGTGTCTTCGGAAGGCTGCATGGAGGATGGTGAAAGAGCTTGCGGGCGAAGATACCATTCCTCTGGTACGCAGAACCGCCATATAGGCTTCTGGTGGGAATTCGCCGAGGATGCCTGGACAAGGTCAGATAATACCAATGAAGATGACATCCTCGAAGCTAGGAAGGAGGCATATGATATGATGAGTGAGCATTACACTGCAAAACAACACATCACTCTCACCGCCTTCCTCAATGACGTACTCAATGCTACCCCCTCCGGCCATTGGTAAACTCTTAGCAAGGCCCAAGTCCTCAACCACAGAACGAATGACATCCTCTACAATTGAACTCCGAGCATAATACACCGTCCAAATAAACCCGTCATGAATCTCGGGCACGCGCATAAATGAGAGAGACAATGACAGAGCCGCGTGTAGCGAAACCAAGCGTAGTGCTGGGGAATGCAAATGGGATGTCAGAGGAAACGTGGAGAAGTGTCTCTGAGACGCATTTATCGCTAGATCGTCTGATTTTTCCAGCAAAGGAGCTATGGGAGTCGACGGGTCGATGATGCCTGAGTCATGAGGACGAAGTAGTAAGTTCCAAAACCAAGCAAGGCACTGTGCGCGGGATTACTCACCATCCCCAAGAGCTTCGAGTTCTGCCTCTTCCCATTTACGACCCTTCGGTTGGCTACGAACGTGCTGCAGGGCCCAGCCAGTATCCTGGAACTCACCGAGGATGCCAGATATCACTTCCTCCTGAACGGTAAGTACCCCGATAAGGTCCTGGGCAAGTGCCTTGGATGATACGCTGAGGTGGTGAAGAGATCCGTTAGCCAACAGGACGGGTACTATGAGTGAGACATCCGCCATGACAGTCCAGATATTTTATGATCGTGTCAATCACTTCATCCAGTTCGATCGCCCGACGATGGCCAGTGGAAGCCGGTTAAGTATGTTACAACGCCTGAGCTCGTATCACTTAGTCTAGTCCTGCCTGTCGTGACGGATTCCGGAGCTTCAAAGCTTCAAGTACTGGGACAACAGGTCATGGGAACAAGATATCCATTCTGGCATGGCCATGAGGGAAATACTATTATAATGCGCGGGGGGTGTAGTGACCGTGTCTTGATAGGACAATGTATGATAATGCGATGAGCAGCACCAATTGCAATCATCGTTACAGTCAAACTAAGATTGAGTGAAAGACAAGTTCTTAGTGAAAGCTCAACACAATGTCTCTTTTTACTTAGTCAGCATTGATGCTTTGGCGAAGCTCTGCCTAGGGGCTAAGATCGATGAGGAAAATGTAATGAATACAACAAGCAAGACAACAAGGTGGGCTACGTATGCGACAGATGTGACGGTCGAAAAAATGGCAACAAAATCATGCCACAGACGACGTGCCCTCCGTATCCACCGACGGATGCACCATATAATACACTCTCACATTTTCCCCATCTTGTGTGCTGGACGGCTGAGCCGGCGCAGACCCATCCGTCGTCGACTCTGGCAATGAGTCTTGAACATCACCACGCACTTCAATGAGGTAGTTGTCCTATCAAGTCATGAGCATAGATGACGAGACAAAACCGCACGAGATTTTCTTACCTTCACCAACTTCCTCAGAAGCTTCGAGATGAGCTCCTTCTCATATTCCAGCTCATCAACATCTTGAATCTCCGCCTCCTTCAGCTCCAAATACCAATCAATCAGTTCATCACGGTCGACACCCCGCCCAGTCTCACGCTCAACTGCAGACAGATGCAGAACTACAAGGCTCTGCAGCGTCATGTATTTGTCGTGCGTTATGATCATCCTTCTCTTTGCGGCAGGGGCAGGCGGTGGTGCAACATCTGGCACCATGCTGCCTGCGCGAGACGTTGATGATGGTCCAGCACCACTGCTCGTAGCGGTGCGGTTCAAGCCCATACCCAAAGAGCTTTCTTCCTCCATCTGGTCCATTGCGTCCATCTCCGCTGCGCTCATCTCGATGTCTTGGCTCTCTTCCACCGCATCCGAGGTCTCGTTCGCAGGTGCGTTCCGTGCCTCCCGCTCGCCCTCAAGCTCTTCCTCATCGAAATCGATATCGTCTTGTTCGACGTGGATGATACTCTGCCGCAGAAGAGTATATGCTTCTCGCACGAAGACAGGCGTGATCTCTGCTGTGCAATTAGCACGAGCGATAGCTTCGCTCAGGCGGATCATGGACTCGAGTTGACGAACAGTGATCCTGTAGGAATGACGCCCTGCTCCTGTTGCGTCATCCTGTCGGAGGATGCGGTACTTCTCTACGAGGATATCGGCAGCCTCTGGAGTCAGCTGCACAAAAGGTTAGCAATATACAACAGACTTCATATTTGGTCCTACCTTGGGATTAAACGTCCTGGCGTATCGGATGTACCGCTGCAGAGCCTCCGTGCTGAACTCCGGGTTAATAGCCTCATCCTGGAATCGATGCACATTCACGATATGCTTTGCAATGTTCAAGTCCGTCTTCTCATCGCACTCATCGAGTACAACAAAGAAAAGATCGAACCTGCTCATAATCGGGGCGCTCATAGCGACGTTAGCTCTTAGCGTCCGCTTGCGATCGTAGCGTCCACCAATAGGGTTAGCTGCCGCGAGGATACTCGTGCGCGCATTGAGCGTTGCGTGGATGCCCGCTTTTGCAATGGAGATCGTCTGCTGTTCCATCGCTTCATGAATAGCAACTTGATCGGAAATGTCCATCTTGTCGAATTCATCGATGGCGCAAATGCCATTGTCGGCGAGCATGAGCGCACCAGCTTCGATCGTGAAGTCGCCAGTTTCTTCATCTTTAACAACGGCGGCTGTCAAACCTGCTGCTGATGAGGCTTTGCCGGATGTATAGACTGCTCGCGGGAGAAAAGAGCAAATATATCTGTTGGGATATTAACAGTGATTTTTGTTATATCAATGGCTGAAACGCACTTCAAGAATTGCGATTTCGACGTAGAAGGATCGCCGACAATGCAGATGTTAATGTCTCCGCGGAGGTGCATGCCCTCGGCTGTTTGCTTGTGAACGCCGCCCATGAGCTGCAGAAGAAGGCCTTTTTTGACGATTTCGTGTCCGTATACGGTGGGCGCAATACTCTCCACCAGCCGGGAGTATATGTGATCCGAGTCGATCATGCTCTTGAGCTCATCAAATTCGGGCTCGGTCAGAGAACGTAGGAATGCCTGTCCATCCTCCTCGCCCTCCTCTTCTTCTCCACGAACATTAGTGCCACCCTAAAGGGAAAATTAAGATTCTTTAACTTGAACACAGGAATATATACATACCCTGCCATCAGCATCGTGCACCATGCATGCTAGGAATGCAGTCTTGTACTGCAAGTCTCGCACGCCGAGGCTCTTGAGACCTGTAACACCACTTCCACCCACACCGCCTGTTGCAGTGTTGGCGCCGCTCTTGCTCGCTTCACGCATTAGCTCCGCTTTGTTTCCACCTGGCAGTCCAAGCTGGCTAACATCCGGGACAACAATAAAGGTTCCAGTGAAAACACATTTATCTCCTGCCTTGGCACGTTCGACAAGTTCAGAACGAAGAATGACGTCCAGAGATCTAGGCATGGATCCAGTGGGTATTTCGGATGGATTTTCCTGTATGCGGACCTTTTGCCAGTCCGTAAATTTGGAGGTGTCGATTTGAAGCTGCCATGCGACGCGGTTTCCACACGTAGGATTAGGACAGAGACTTGGCTGGACGTATATAAGCGCATACACCCATGTATCTTTGTTGAATACAACGTTACCTCGGTGTATTTAAATTGCTGCTCTATTTCGTTGACAAGACCACCGCAGACTTCACAGATGAAACTACCGTAAAGAAGTTCAGGCCTCACTTCGCTAGTGCGAGTGACAGTGCCGCTGATGCTCATCAGGGTGCCTATCTTGTCGGTTCTTAGATCACGGATGCCAGACACTAGAGGTAGATGATAGAATGCGATGTTGAATTCTCGTGACTGAAGGTTTGCAGAGTCGGTTGTAGCAGCGGTGGGATTGATCTTGAGGTACTCGGGCTCATACTCTGCGACGAGATTGTGCAGGGCGCGACGGAGGTAGGGAAGGAAACGGTAATACTGCTTCTGAATCGCGTCTGCAAGAACGTCATCTTTTTGTAGGAGGTGGGTAAAGTCGACATAGAGGGTGGTTATTTCGTATTCGCGCATAGTGTGGATTTGCTGGATGTAGATCAATTCGCCCTCGATGACCTCTGGAAGGTCGCCATCGGATGCAGGTGTTGAGGCCAGTGCGACCTCCTCAGTGAACCTGCAGAAACAGATCAGAACACACAAGATATATACCGATGTAACCTACGTCTTTAAGAAAGTCTCAAAGCTCTCAGACACGCTCTCGCCGACAGCATCTCGAACGAGTGGGACATCACCGTTTTGCTGATTTCTGGGTCGCCTTCTCCGTCTCGCAGTGGCACCGTCTTCCTCCGCCTCCTGAGCTTCGTCGTCGTTAAATGCAAGTGCATCAGACGTTGGTCTCCTGCCTGTAGATCTGGGTGTTCCATTAGAAGAAGACATGGTGGCCATGGGAGCGCTGCTTGGTGGCAACGACGACCTGGGTGCTGGCGGCGAGGATGGCTCGTCGATATCCATATCTACAGAAATTGAAGAAAATTGTAACCAGAGATCGAAAGTTGGTAGAAACAAGTATAAGTACTTTGATCGCGACGCGTAGAGAAATCAAACACGAGTCAGCCTGCCCTCAAGCGTGACATGTCACATCTATGACAAGAACACGTGATGAAAAGTCACGCTTACAATGCCTCAACTAATTAATGGTCTCGCGTAGTGCGACGCACGACGCATTCTGGGCCACTGCAATGTCAGCTCTGTCAACGAGAAATGCAAAATTCAGTGTTCTATGTCCTAGCTTTGTCTGCTGGTTGTCGTGCAGGTAAATAGGGGTTTTCGTCATATATAATCAGTTATGATGCAAAATTAGCACTTGAACGGATGCATTTGCGAATATTTCTGTCAAAATCGTCTGTCCTGACTCCTTCAAACCAACCCCCCATCTCGTTACCGATGACTGCCGCCGACTCCGGTCTAGAGCCTCTCGATCCCGCATACGTGGCAGATGTACTTTCCAGACCTCCTTTCGTTCAGATCCCGGGCGTATGCAACGTCCGCGATCTAGGCTCGTATCCTACCGCAACTCCAGACGTAGTCACAAAGCCCGGTTTTGCCTATCGCTCAGCAGAGCTCTCCAGCATCACCGAAGAAGGTCGATTCTCCAATTCCAATTCTTCTTGATATACGTTAACTCATTCCAACCCAAGGCGCACGGAAAATGGCCTCGCTCGGAATCTTGACTGTCTTTGATCTACGATCAGATCCGGAGATGAAGAAGTATAGCTCTCCAATACCTACCATCGAGGACGTAGAGGTCATCCCCACGCCCGTGTTCAAGAGCGAGGATTACAGTCCAGAAAAGCTCGCCAAGTGCGTACGTGCTGCCACCGTGCCACTCCAGTTATCACTGACCATTCTGAAGGAGGTTTGAGCTCTATGCAACTGGAACAACAGAGGTATGCGGCTTGATCAAATATTCTATCATACGATCGAACTCCTGCAGGCTTTCATGATCCTATACTCCCAAATACTAGAACACGGCGGGCCCGCATTCGGTACCATTCTACGTCATGTCCGGGACAAACCAAACTCTCCTTTCATCTTTCACTGCACGGGTTCGTTCATCCTTCTTTTTTCATCTTCTTGGTAGTTTCTCATTTTCTATCAGCGGGAAAAGATCGGACAGGAATTATCGCTGCCATCCTTCTCAAGGTAAAGCACTGCCCTTAGTCCCCTCGACATCACAACTCAATCCTTACAGCTAGCAGGCGTAGACAACCACTTCATCTCACAAGATTACTCCCTCACACGAGTCGGGCGCGAACCAGACCGCGCCAAGGTCCTAGAAAGACTCTCGAAAGAGCCTTTGTTCGCTGCCAATTCTGAAGCTGCAATGCGCATGCTTACATCTCGGTATGCGAAATCCAATTTCTCCAATACTGATCCTCAACGCCTTTCTTAAGATACGAGACCATGCGAGCCTTCTTCAATCTCTTGGAAGAGAAGTTTGGCGGCGTAGAGACGTATGTCAAGACCTATACCGGGCTAACAGACGAAGACCTGCAAACCATCCGTTCAAACCTTGTCGTCCCAACAAAGTCTCGGATGTAGATATCATGATCTCTGTCTTTCTCTCACACACACACGCTTGTCACTTACGTCGCATCATATGGCTTGTGCTCGTCACCACTGCCCCATCATGTTATCCATCATTGTTGAGTATCCATCATTAGAGTATCACGTGCATATAAGCACGTACTGAATGTCCACTGCAAACCGAACCAATCAAAGCATGTAAACCTAATCACCCCTTCCTGGGTCCCACTACAGGTAAGCCCAGAGTCCGCCTCGTTCTCTGCTGCATTACCCCCGGCGTCGTCGCACCCTGCAACGTGCTCGCCAGCAGCCCATTCTGCCTCGCCTTTGGATTCAGCGGGCTCAGTGCAGGCTTCGGCGGGATAATCGGCATTGGGAGGTCACCTGTCACTCGCCGCCGCATCGGGGGTTTAGCCGATGCAGGCGGTGAGAGCGGTGCAATGGTGATATCATCTTGAGATGATGAATTCCCAAGATCCTGACGTCGCGCTTTCTCGTGTTTGCTTTGCAAAGCGCGGAAATGATTGAGAAGTTCTTGCCATTTTATCTCATCGCGGCCAAGCTTGGAGCGTGAGGCGATGGGGTTAGGTGTTCTAGAATTTGTTATCATTAGCTCATGATGACAGGAGAAGTGCGTAAACTTACGATTTTGGGGCAATGTGGAGGAAGCCGGCAGAGTTGACTGCGTTGAGACGGTTACGGAGTGAAACGAAAGCGGTGGATTGTGGGAGCAGCATGAGCAACCCGTACAGGCACTTGAACAAGTAGGGGTAACGCTCGGGTTCGAGGAGTTGAAGGCGCAGGTCTTCCGGAACATTCAGCCCCTGATTCATCTCATTGACAAAGAACTCACAGGTGAACACGGGAGATTCGATCAGCTGCACCAATTTGTCAACCTGGACAAGGAGTGGAACGGTGATCTCCAAATCAGCGCTGGTGTAACATCGTCAGCAACGATCAAACGCATCATGTAACCCAAACTCACAAGATAGATAACAAATTTGATGCATGCTCGTAAGCCTGCGCAAGCAGGCACAACGAAAACACTGCAACCGCATTATGGCACCATGACCTGTAGAGCGTGGTAAACAGTGCCTGGCCATCTTGCTGCACATGATATTCATCAGTCAAGGCATCAAACAAGGATGAGACCAACCAACCCTTGTCTCAAGGCTCTTCAGCCGTTTTCGGAACTCCGCCAATTCAGGCGAAGTGATCAAGATCATATTCAGCTTCTGCACGATCTCACTTGCAAACTCCAGATCCTGTATAATACCAGTCAGTTAACATCACACCAAGGAACCACCAAAGAACCACCAACCTCTTCTTTCTCTAGAATCTCCGCAAACGTCTTATATATCCTCTCCGTATTGAGATTGAGACATAGCTGGCGAATGATAAGACTGCCGCGGGCCTCAAGGAGCTTCCTATCTGTGCTGAAGAGCTCGAGAAGGTTCATCATGAAGACCTTGAAGTAGCTCTCTTCCGAGGAAGATGATATTTGCGCGAGAAGCTGCAGGTCATGCTTGATAACCTAACGAAAGAATGAGTCACACGATGCAAATCGATAAACATTTGAGTACCTCTTCGGACGAATCCGACAAAGTCTTCAGCAACGCCGGGAAAGTACCATCATCCATGGCAAGAATCTAATAATATCCTCAGTTTGCACATCCTCCTGATGGATTCAAGCGTACCTTCTTCGGCGCTTTCTGGTGCAGCATTATGAGCCACTTCAGTGCAGCAACCCTTGTTTGCTCATGCTCGCTCAAAAACTGTACCGTCAGTTCATTCACTGTCGCCTGATAATTAAACTGGTCTGCTTCCTCTTGCACCGGCGAAGGAGGGGTTGGAGCAGGAGCAGGCGGTGGTGGTGGTGGCAGCGGCGGCGGAGCACCCGGTACACTATTTGATGACATGCGTGAATGAGGTCTGCTCGAAGATTCCGTGACAGTGGTTTGCATTGTCCCTGAGCGAGGACGCTGAGTCACGGTGGATGAAGACGATGGCTGATTATCGCCCATTGACTCGGGAGACGAGGCTTCCCTGGACGGCGGCTGTACAGTTGTTTGAACAGTTGTTGGCCGTGAAGGTTGGGGAATTTGGGTTGGGGAAGTTGTTACCGCAATTGACTTGTCCGCTGTGTTCTGTCGGGAAGGGCCCTCCACTGGCCCGGGGAGGTTTTGGATGACGTTCGAAAGTAGCTTGTTAGTCCGGAGGGCAGCCGACTGGATCATCGGGACATGGTGTGCTAGATTCGGGAGTATGGCAGGAATAAGACGGGGTGTGAAAGGTACCATAACATCGGGCACAAAGGTCAAGAACTCGGCAAGCCAACGAAGGGCTGTAGATTGTTGAATTTCGTCGTCTGCGCACGCAAGGATAAGAACGATGTAGTGTTAGCTTGGACGAAAACAGCTCACGTTGATTGTCAAGTTGTTGTATGAGAATTTCTATGATAGCTGCATAGTCTATCCGCACACCTTGCCCAGGAATCAACGCTGCACGGAGAGTGAGTAGTTTCAACGAACTCGCTGGATGAATGCCTACCTCCGGTGCTACGGTAGTCTTCTGATTTATGTTCGTCCTTCAAACTGTACTCTCCATCATGATCGTGGCCAAAGTCACTCTCAGGGATGAAAAGTGCGCGTTCAGAGTGAGACATCGTGATATCAGGAAGCTTCTCTTCTGAGCGTCGTAGAAAGGAGGACTCCGCGTGTTCTTCTTTGCGTTGACGAACCATACTGACGTCTCTGATTTCACGTAGGAAATCGGCAAGAATGTTTTCTGTGGCTACGCGCACATCCTCGGTGGGGTCTGACATGTACTTCCTGGACGTGCATCAGCGAGGAACTTCGACCACAAACCTTTCAAACTCACAGGAGGCCATCTAGGAACTCTGGGAGGTATGTTATAAGTTCGAGCTCTGGGACTGAGTCGAGCACCGTTATCCATGATACCAGGTAGCTCCTCGTGAATGGGCTAAGAACATATATCCTGTCTTGCAGAAGTGGAATGAAGCGCGCAAGGGAGAAAGCCTTCTTCTGAACAGGTACATTTTCTCCTAGGGATCGGTCATCGGGGTAAGCGACAAGGATACTCTGCTCCTCAGAATCGAATTGGTCACGAATCCTCTCCGTCTCTGGATACTGCGGAATATACACTGAAGCTGTCTCTGCCACGATATCCTTCAGAAGTCGATCAAGCAGCTCTGCCCCATTCTTGACCGATAGCTCTGAATCAGCAGCTAGCTGAGAAGTTCGGCTCAGTCGAAATGCAAAACTTGACGAGGAGCTATCGCACTTTACTGAGGGCGTCGAATATAGGGTTGAAATAAACAAGAACTTCGCCCTTGGACACCTTGGCGATGTTGTACAGACATTCGGCGGAGAAATATCGTATCCTGTTTTCTGGATCGGTAAAGCATGCCAGCACAGGTTCAATGAATTTCTCCATGTACGGGGCGACGTCCACGCCGAGGGCAATGGCTGTACCAGCGAGGCCAATAAGCCCCCCATTCCTGATGTGAAGGGGATTTGACGGATTGCTGAACATATCCACAAGCTGTTCAATGATCTGGGTTATACGACGTTGGTCACTTTGCTGGTGGCATTCCCGAATCTGCCTGAGAGAACGGTCAACACATTATTATGAACTGCGAGCGATCATAACTACTTCTCTAATTCGAGAGCGGCTGCCTTTCTCTTCTCATAAATCTTGTCCACGAGCTGCTTTGCCACAGTGGTGTCTACAAGACAGAGTCAAGTAGACATTTGACTGTGAGTAAAGGACTTACCCATGACTCTGGTTGCGCTCCCTGCAGTTTACAATACAGCTGACAGTACAGATGGCAAATGAGGAGAGCGGCGTCAAGCCACCTCTGGAAGTTGAAACGTTGACGGGACAAACAGCGAGCGCACCGCGCCGCGTGCCTTGATGATATCTACATCACGTGATTCTCCAGACGCGGAAGTAATATTTGTTACTAGTCACTGTTTATGCTACATATCTTGGTGTGATTCTGGAGGAGGCAGCTAGCAACTATATAGTGCTAGTCTGGTTGTTTTCGTAGAACCGGCTAATCCCTTGAACCTGCTGCATTGCGCCGAGCGACGAAGAATCACTCGAGAAGTTGTGCATCATTTGATGTGATTTACAGAGAACTTCAGAAGCTATCTTCGCAAAATATCCGCTAGCACGGCACGTGCATTTTGTGCATTCGCACGTCCGCGGCTGAGCTGCATGACTTTACCCACGAGCTTGTTGAGAACTCGAGGATTGCCTTGGCGCACTACTTCCGCCTCTCCAGGAAGCGCTTCAATGGCTTCGACACACCATGCTCGAGTGGTGGAGTTATCATCTTCTGATACAGCTTCAAGAGAAAGTTCCTGTGCGATCACAGAGGGAGCTGAGGAAGACCGATTGGCGATGATATGCTTCAATATCGATTTCCCCGAAGTCCCTGGTAGTGACTTATAAATATGAAGCCGAACAAAATGAGAAGGCCTACCAGTAATTTTGCCATCCTGCACCAGGTCGATGAGTTCGCCTAGTTGCTCGACAGATACGGGATTATCGCTGAAGGTCTCTTTCCGAGCAGTCAACTGCCCAAGAAGCTCGTGCGTCATCCTGGGTGCAAATATATATGCATACAACTTCTCCAACCAGGGGAAAACCAGACAAACCAGTTGACAACGACTCTCGGATCCCTCTGTTCGGCGAGGGAGTCAAAGTAAGTCACAGCGCCCTTTCCGAGTTCGCCATCAAATCCAACCTCGCGGCCAGAGTCGACGGTCATGAGTACGTCTGTATCACGCTCAGATAAGCCAAGATTAAGTAAACGGGCACGAGTTGCATCAGGGAGGTCCGGCATGGTCTTGCGGATCGTCTCAATGTACTCCTATACGGAGTTTGAGGTGACATGAGCAGAATTACAAGCAGGCTGTTACCTCGGATATCAGCAATGGAGGGATATTCGGATCCGGCATGTATCTATAATCAGGGGAATCTTCCTTGCTTCTGAGCTTGAAAGTTTCGGCTTTGTTTTCATCAAATCCTCTAGTGTCCTGCGGCACAGGGCGGCCACTTTCGAGTAGCTCGATATGACGAAAGACCTCTGAAGCTGTTCGAACATTAGCGGCAATTCAGAATGGCTGCGCAAACAGTTTACTAACTGATCGCCATCATCATGAACTTCACGCTGTTGAGGTTTTTAACCTCGCAACGAGTGCCGTGCGGCTGTCCATGTTTGTTGACAGATACATTCACATCGCAGCGGAAGGAGCCCTGCAACAGATCAAATTAAGAGTGAATCATATTAACAGGAGACAGATGCCCCTACTTGCTCCATATTTCCATCACTTGAGCCAACACAGCGAAGGACGGCCTGCAATGTCCGAACATAATCTGCGGCCTCTTCGGGGGATCTACATATCAGGACTAAGTTTCCACAAGAGAATGATGTAGATCAAAGTAATTCACCGCATATCAGGCTCTGAAACTATCTCCATCAACCCTGAGCCAGCTCGATTTAGGTCAATAAGTGATGTACGTCGAAGCCCATCAAATGTGGATTTCGCCGTATCCTGTGTGTATTTCGGCTTCGGTTCACATACAAAACTCCGTCCGTCTTACCTGTTCAAGTTGAATCTGCGTGATTCCCACTGCAACATCGCCTTTGGAGAGTTTTATATAGCCCCCCGAAGCAAGCGGAGCTTATGAGAAGAAGAGGTTGTCGGTGCTTACACTCTACGGAATTGTGAGTTGAACTTACAGTAACGCTGAGTTATTTGATATCCTGCCGGGAGGTCAGGGTAAAAGTAGTGTTTCCTGTCGAACGCCGAATGGTATTGAACTTTCGAGTTCAGTGCTAACGCCGTTCGGACCGCTAACTCCACGCATTTTGGGTTCAATGTCTGAAACGCGAGGTCAGGTTGCACGCGGGGAGAACGGGTGAGGTAGGCCAACCGGCAGTGTTCCAGGGAACGCGGAATCAAACGCAGACACATTGGTATTAGGTGTCTCGCCCGGTCGAGATGTGAATGAGTCTGGGCATGTTGGATTATGTGAGAACGTGGTCACTGAACGGGAGGGACACACTGCGCACCCGAGAAGAGCTTGCGGCGAGACTTGATCTGGGCATGGACTTCAATACCTACAACTACTTGCCAGCCAGGCCAACGCTTGTCATGTATCTCTTCGCGAGTATGGATTTGCCGTAGACGCCAGAGCTGGTGCAGCTGGATAGAGCGCCATGGACAACGTCGGATGAGCATCAAAAGTATGACTTTCCTTTCTGAGAAAATTTCATTCTTGAATTAAATTAGCAGCTGATCATTGCATCATGATCACGGACTGTCATCAGGTGCAATCTGAACCAAATATAACGTAGGCTTGATGTAGGCTGTTCAAACCTGTGCGCTGATTCTATCGTAGAATGCTCATCCAGGCCGTACATCCTTGCTGAAGCGCTGATATCCCTCAACGTGTCCTATTCGCCGCCAAGGGCCGCTCGCTCTAACCTACTTCTATCAGTTTCCATACGGACGTGATAATCATCCTTGCATTTCAAGCATGGCCGCAAATCTCCGTACAAACCTCTGGTCAGTGATCCGACAAGATAGCGTCAGTACTACTGTCCGAGGGGAGGATGAAGAGGCTTTCCTCCCCGTTTACGAACCCCCTGTGGGAAGCAAAGTGTAACTTTGTGCCTCCGCATGGCTTCTTTCATCGCTGATTGATCTGCTCCAATGTGTACATATCCTTCGTGGTCTCGTTTATCTATGCGGTGTCAATCATTAATAGTAGATATCGGGGACCGCCTCTCGCACTGGCGAGATCTGCTACTACTTCAACACGGTGCGTGTGTGCCTATCCTTGTGGCTTTGTGGCTGCTAATCCAGCCCTCAGTTTCTCAGAGTCGTTTTTGCAGATGGACACACAAGAGACGGTGGTATACACCTACAACTTACTAGCTGGAAATGCTCCCCTGCAATTCTCCGTGCTGTACGTCCTCTTATCACATTTCCCCCATCGTTATGATTTACCTGAAATGGAAAAGCGTCGAACCCGAACCCGATCAACCAAACCACTACACCCTGTCCCTCTCAATGAAGGCTGGTCATGTTGAAAGAGCGCTCTGTGCTCCAGTCACCCTGAGACTATCAATAGACCCCCGGCGGCTGGACTTTTCTGTCTTGTAAGTCACGGCATGCCAAGCTCAACAGAAGACTTATTTCTTGCCAGCGTTTTCCCTCCACGAACGAGTTTACCGGCTGGTTGCCTGTACAACCTGCGCGTCTGGCTTAAGACTGCAGGTGTTGACCACCGGATATTTAGCGATAACGATCTCTGGGTCGGAAGAGACCCTGACTTTCGATCTGTTGGAGACGCTTGCTTTGCTGTATTGCGAAATGCAACGCAAGACATGCTGATATATCAGGGTGCCGTAGGTCATGCGCACGTTAGCTACATCATAAGGCTCGTCCCTTATATCGCCCTCCCTAACTTGACATCTTAATCCACTCAATATGAATTATGCAGGTGGAAGCTCGTGGAAGTCGGCCTATACAGTCTCTCCCTAGAGTACGAAGCCGGAGGCGCCGGACGAACACTTCTGCAAGATTGCTACATGAGACTAGACTGTGAACCCCAAATCGTCACATTCATGATCTAGTACGTCCCCCTTCCATAACGTCCATTCACAACCTCACCAATTTCCCCCAGCGCCATACCTGTAACCTCAACGCCCCCCGGCGCATCCCACCGCCTCCGCTTCTGGCTCCGCACACCTTTCGTATCACAATCCCCCGCCTCCTCTGCTGTCTCGCAGTCTGACTCTTACATCTATCAGCGCCTCTGGAAATCAGACGAGTTCAAGCTCGGCTCCGATCTCAACTTTGATGCACTGGGATCAAAACTTGCGATGGGCGTCCGTGATCCAGATTCGCCGCGAATAGAACGTGATCTTCCGTGTTTAAACCCCAGCCGACGCCGAAGCTCCCGGACACCTGCGAATGGGATTAGTGGCTCGTCAAGAAACCCTCTAGCACATGAACGTTGATCCCATGACTTTATTTATGAACAGACTATTTATGCCAGCTGCTTCTCATCTCACGATAGTTCATGTTTATATCATTTACATATTTACTTACATCCCACGTTTAACGTTGCGGAAAATTTATAGTTCATGCCTAAGTTACGATACAAAATTGTGTCTCTGGGTTTTAACTGAAATACAAGGAAAATATCGAAGCTGCCAAACTTGAATGCCAAGGCGAAGAGTGATTAAAATGAAAACTAGCGCGGATGCTGGGAAGGGACATGCAACAATAAAAGCCAACTGACATAAAGTGAAGCACTCATCCCACTGTACTGCGCTGTTGAGGTCTGAACGTTTGCCCAATGTATCTCGCCATGTGCTTCGGTCCCTGTAGAAAAAATGGATAAATAAACCAAACACCTGCAAGGATGGCCATGGCAATGAAGACTGGGCTGTAGTTCCAAGACAGCTGGTCTGTGAACCCCAGAACGAGCAAGCTGGAGCAAGGCTAGAGCTTGGTGAAGTTTGTTCAAGGGACCAACACCGCTGTGATGAGACCTTTCTATTGCGCTCCCGTGGCGACGGCAGCGTTTTCACCGAGGGGAAGTTGAGGTGTCTTGATTTCGCTGACAGCCCTGTTGATAGGAGCATATAGGCCATTGGTTTCGGCATGAAGTGTTGCACTTGAGAATGACAAGCCCGGAATACCATTCTCGCTATCTTGTGTCGTCTCCGATCTGCTGAGCGCGCAGCCACGCGGGATCAATGGTAAAAACATGTGAAAGAGTGTGTACCAACCGTCTCTTCTTGTTGGGCATATCAGGTGAAGTATTGCTCGACTTGCCCGATCCCTTCACATACATCGTAATGCAGATCAGTAATGCTCGAGCAAAATACCCAAACCACCCACTTTGCCTGTTTTCGGGCGTTTCAGCGCCTGTTTTGGTTGTCGCTCGCCTTCATCAAACACGTAGTCGGGAAGAGCAGAACTAGTAAAATGAGTGAGATCGGAAGGGATGACTTGCCGCATCAAATTGCACGACCTTTTGATGTTCCGCACCACAATTCCCATCGTATCCTCGTCGTACTTCTCCCACATCTTGACGAGCTTTGTAAACTCGGTGGTTGGATATGATATATCGAGCCTCCGCGGGCCCACAGCGCCAACTTCAAAACAGAAATGTAATGAGCGCACACATTCCGCGGGGAAACGTTATTGGAATCAATGACGTACGAGGCTTGGGTTCGATAAGAAGACCAATGTAGAAGGTGGTCGAGTGCACTGTACTCGCCCCGTCGTGGCCTTCAATGTCAGCTCTTGTTCGCTTGGCGATGACGTCTGAGATCTGTGCCTGTGCAACCTGTCTGACTTCCTCTTCCGTAACACAATGTGAGACTTGATCAAAGCCTTTGATGAATGGATGCGCGAGAATCAGTGAATCGACGTATTCAAGCTTCATGACCAATTGCCGTATCCTAGACTCGACGGTTCCTGCCCTAGACGTGACTTGCAGACTTGCGAAATATGTTATGGAAGGAGCGCTTACCATTTGATCTGCAGATCAGCAGTACCAGTTGATGCGATAACTTGAAGGTAGTATCGATACTTGTGGAAGAAGTCGTGTTTCTGGAAAAGTTCTGACCAACTTGCTGTGCCGACTATGACCTTGTCCACGATGTCTGCTCCTATACGACCTTGAGAATACCACAAAAGGCAGAATTACAAGGAGTACACTCACCTTTCTTGAACTCTTCGGTGACAATCATCTGTGTCGACGCTGTTACATTGTGAGTTGAGCACATTGCAGGATATGCGGGTGTGATGATAGGCATCCTATGAGATCGATCCGCAGGATAAAGCTATGGAAAGTACATGAAAAAGCGCCTGATTTGCTGTATAAGGAATAAAGCATACTTTTGGGTTCCAAACGCGAACTTGTAATGGTCCTTCTTCTATTTGTTTCAGCAGCACAGGTTGTGGCCATGACCTAGAAATCAATAGCATACACGCACACAGAAAGCACTTCCTTCAGCTGGCGCACCATTGGTACATGATAATGAAAAATCGGCTAACAATCGCCCCCGCAGTAGCATTGGGATATAATTGACATATTCGGGCGACGAGAATTGCCCATGCGACACCACCCAAGAACCCGTTTACGTTCGAGTAGATGGCTCTCCCTGGACGTGATGCATTAGCAGAGCCTCTCACCCAAAGTTATTCAGTAGTATCTCACGTTGGGCCCAGAGCTTGATGCATCGAAGTGAATCACGATAGACCTCAACATGGGGCACCAGACGCAGAATTTCATCATTCACCCGTGAACCTACGCACATATGAATATCGGATAATCGGTGAACAATATGGAATGCTGCACTTGCCTCCAAGACTTCGCACACATCGTTCGTCTAGATTTCGCAAGAGATTGTCATCCTTTAATGACAAATCATCTGGTATAGATGACAGCGCCAGACGAGCCATCAGGAAATCTAATGGTATTCCTGAGATTTTGGCCTTGACAATTGGAACGTACGCCTCAGGCACACCCTAATTATTATCATCATCAGTCCTTGTTGCAGTGAGACAAGCACTATTGGATCAAACTCACCGATACCTCCGTAGCCTCCTCCACTTCTCTAAGCATTGGCTCAAACTTTTCGAAAAAGTCTTCGCGAGATACATGTTTAGGAACAACGCAAAGAGTATCAATATCGGACCCGGGTCCATGAACGCCGAGACGGTATGAACCGAAGGTAAATATTTTCCCCCCAGCAGCGTTCGCAGCTGCTTCCGAAAGTCCGCGAGACAGAGACACCTCATACACAAATTTTTTGACGACGGCAGCTACACGTCCGAGCACCGTTTCCCTGCGAAAATCGAAAGCGACCTTAGCATCGCCTGCGTCTCCAAAGGATGCACTTGAAAAGGCTAGACACTACGAACAACCCAAGAACCATGAAATGCGTATCCAATGATCTTCAACGATAGCGCAGTGTCCACGAGATTCTCGGCGAGCCGGTTTTTGTCCGCGCATCGACGTTCAACGAAAGCAAAAAAGTATTGATCCTACCTGAGCCGGGCCTCCTCCATACTCTCAAAAGTTTTCTGTCTCCTCAGTTCCTCCATCAAGGTCGCTGTGACCTCCTTTTCCCTCTCAGTCGAGTCGGCCGTCGAGATTGGCGGTGTGACCCCAAGAAACCTAGGATAACTATCAGCTCAATAGTTAGATGACTGAAGTTTATATTTACCCTTTCTCCGTAGTCATGATTGCGTGAGGTCGAGACTTGAACGAACTTGCGGCTAAACTTGCGTCGAACGACTTGATCGTGTAGAGTTGCGGGCAATGGAATTGAAATCACCCGCGCCACCATTTCAGCAGGCTTAGTCATCCTTCAAGCGTCAAGCATTGCACAACATCAAAGCATAAATTGGACGAAACTCTATGGGTAGCATGAGAAGGTAGGGGTATGTACTAACGGAACTCGAAGGCAGCGGCGATATGAGCTTGATATACGCTATAAATAATACAATATAAAAGACAGGTAACGTCCCGATTGATGCAGGTAGGGAGCAGAGACACCCGATAATCTATCGTCAGAAGAGAGGAGCGGAAAGCACCGCATTACAATGAGAACAGGTGGTAAAAGAGTGGATAGAAGTAGGAAAGTACGATCGGAAGACTCAGAATTGCTCCTTGCTCCGAATATATCCATTCTGGACGTTTCTCGTAGCTTTGAAGTGAGAGCGATCCGCTGTGCGCTTGATGGCCCATTTACGAATATACCATGCAAGGAAGGCCACAAATAGGATGCCAGCAATGACGCCCAGCACGATACCGACTGTTGTACCAGTTGAAGAGTGACTACTCGTCGACGGCGAGGGTTCGGGAGGACTAAGAGGCGAGGAAGATGGGTTGCCACCGAATGGCCAGTAGTCTCCGCCATCAGGGGGGAGAACACAAGTTAAAGCGTCTCCATTGGTGTTATCCTGGAAGTCCGACTGGGTCGTGCTCTTCAAAGTGTTGTTGATATCAAGAACAAACGGTGCAGGAGAAGGTGTTGGGTCACCAGTAGAGCAGTTGGGACCCCGTGCTCCAATAAAAGAAGTGTTTCCAACGAGGACATTATTCTCTATCGTAAAATTGGTTGCAGACGATATGGCAATGCCGTAGCTGAATGCGCCAGTGAGCTCATTGTCAAGCACTGTCCCGCCAGTGCTAACGTTATTGAGATACTGATTCCCGAACCAGGTTCGGGGACCAATGGCAATTCCGATTCTGAGTGATTCTTGTCAGCACCTTGATGAGAAAATAAGGGAGCTCTCCGTACTTGATGATGACATCTTCGTTATTTGTACCCTTGGTGGCCGACCCTGTTTCAGTGCTAGTGGCGAACCCACCAGCGATGCTATTGTTGGTGACCACAACCCCCTTATAATCACCGCTAAAGGGTGCGACGTCAACCATGTTTATCCCTCCGAGCAATGTATTCTGCACCGTCGTGAGGAACCAACAAAAAGGCATGGAAAATGTACGCTTACAGTCTCGACCCAGATGGTGTTGTTTTCAACACGAGTCCCAGGAGAGCCAAAGAGTACGATGCCTCCATCCGTCGGATTGTTGATCATGTTGTTACGAACCAGGCTGTTTTGGCACGCCACACTGATTCCATCCGCCCACTGCTGGAAAAGATCGGATCCCGCGGGTCCAATATCGTTGTTCTGGACAGTAACATTGTTGCAATTCAAAGTACCCTCGGCGACATGGAGACATGACCAGCCCCTGGGGTCAAAAGAATGCACGTATTCGATAAGCTGGTCCGAGTTTGGACCACCCATTTCAATATTTGCGCCTCCGAGAGTGGGAGGGGCGCCAAGGCGCGTTCCATTTATCTGTGAGATGGTTAGCGTGAGGGAAAATAACGAAGCGCCTATGATTTTACCTGCACGTTTCGTAACCTCACTCCGTCACAATTAGCGCAAGTGCCATCGACGGCCGTTGTATGGCCAGTACCATTTGAGACAGGGCCGGCAACTACTAAGACAGCTCTGCTGTTATCAGTAGGATAACCGAGAGTGCTGATCTCTTGATTGGGCGCCGCAAAAAGAATGGGGGCTTGTATGAGGTATTGGGTGCTTGGACAGAGGTTTAACACATATCCTGAACCAGAGGAGTTGAGAAGTGTGTTTAGGCGGTCTGTAAGGGTGCTGTTTGGGTCAGCAGGCTCGCAGTTTGAGGTTGCACGAGGGATGGCCATCATTCTGGATCATTTCATGAGCAAAGAAGAAAAGGGCAGGCATGTAAAGTCTCATACTTGTGGAGATATTTGAGACGCATGGAGAGAGAAATCTACTTATTGGACGCGGAAATGAGAGGCCAAACCGATTCTAAAGACAAAGGTGCGACAAAAGCAAGGAGCCCCAGAAGGTGCGGAGTCGTGAAAACGTGAAGGAAAGGAGTGGAATAAGCACCCAACGGAGCGCTTTTCAATATAGAGCCGAGGCAAGGCAAACAGACTGCAGGCAATCGGCACTGCCAAGTAACGCGTAACGCCGCGTCGAGCATGTCATGACTGCCTAATCGAGAAATGTCATCATTGCGTAGTTACAGTTGTACGTTTGACGGTCAATCTTCCCCGTCAGCGTCAAACATACGATTCAACCACTTCGACGTCGTCTACGTAGGTCAGACGTTGTTCACTGAACCCTGCTCGAAGCTAAAGGTCAAATTTACAGACTATGTTGAAGATAACTTTTAATAGGCCATCTAGACCGTTCCTACAATCAGAAAGGCTATGTCAGTTCTCAGCTGCAGGAAGGCTAAGCTTGGAATCTGTCACCGGGCGTTTTGAAAATGTCTATGCAACGTTCATGATGATAAGCCCCAGGGGCCCTATATCATAATACAATGCTCAAGTGGTTCAAACGTTGGACGTCTGGGCCGGCATTCCAGTTGGAACAATCGCGCCCTTACTACACTGATCAGTCCTGCGGATTATTAGGTACTATCAAAGCCCAGCAAGGCCCCCCCTATCGAGACCCACACTGTCTTGGCTCCAGATTTTTCTCATCGAAGAGACAGTGACCTCATCTAAGGATCATTCGACTTTTGCGCCTCGAGATGTGAGTTATTTGTTATCTGGAAAACTGTCTTGCATATCCGGCTCATGTTATATACCCAGGCCTGATAGTACACCCGTCATTCAGTGCCTATGTATATACCTTCTAGACTGTATCCAAATTTCATGCGGCTTTGAGAAGATTTCGTGGATATGATCAGCTGATAGGCTGCTTATCTTGTCCATATGGCTGCCAGAAAGATGCTGCATTGCAGCTGTGCTGACTCCGGCTTTTGAACTCTGGGAACAACATCTTACAATAATCAGGTAACGTGGAATGGGTAACACCGTGCAAGGTATTGACGCTCAGAAACCGCACACATAATCTAACGCCTTTGATCATCAAAAAGATCCGGATAAATGATAATTGTCACCTGGTAGGTTTCTTATCTTCTGTTTCCCCACCTTACTCCCGTGATGTCTGTTATTAATCCCACCCCGAGCGCAAGATCTCGCAAGGCTGGTCACCGAGTGACCATTCTGCCATCCCTTTCCCAATATCATGGCTAGACTGTTGAGTGTAGCATTAGGCTTCTTGAGCCAGCCATTTGCCCATCTTCCTCAGCTATCGTTCTTAGCTGATTCTGTCTGGGTAAACAATGGTCAGGTTATCACCCCACAGCTTTCCCACTCTATTCAAGAGACCCTTGATATCTGGAACATCACTGGGCTATCCGTCGCAGTTGTCCCGAGATATGGCGAACCGGAATTTCATTCATGGGGAAACATGACAGAGGATGGGGATAAGACAACAGAAGACGTGCGAACTGCTCAAATTCCTTCCTGTGTAAACTCTGAAGCTGCATTTTTCAGACATTATTCCACATGGCGTCTGTGTCCAAGGCATTCTGCGCGAGCGCTCTTGGAATTTTGATGGATGACTTTGAACATGGAAGAAACGTGACGCCGCTTCCCCCCGCATTGACGGAATTCAATTGGCACACATTAGTACAAGACATCCTTCCGGGAGAATGGCAATTGATGGATGACTGGGCGTCTAAGAAAGCCAATCTGAAGGACATCCTCTCTCATGTTTCTGGCCTTCCTCGGTAAGCCTGACGCAATTTCTTCGCTTCAGCATAGGATTGTACTAAGCGGGAGCTAGTCATGACTACTCGTATGGACCATACGACAGCCCTAAAGATGATGTATTGCGGATGCGCTATCTGAGGCCAGCTTTTGAACTCCGGGAACAGTGGTCATACAACAACAAGGTAACGCAGTATTGGCAAAAGCGCGAAACAGATCTTCACAATTTACGAACAGATGTTCACGGCAGTCGCGCACATTGTTGAAACTTACTCCGCACAAACCTACACCTCTTTTGTGGAGGATCGAATATTTACGCCACTAGGAATGTCCTCTTCTACGTACTCGCCTGCGAAGGCTGGGAAAACCGGCAAATTCACACAGGGATGGACCAGCAATGGCAGGCTCTTGCCTGAGTGTTTCACAGAAGAGATGGCAACGCTGATGGCCGGCGCAGGCGG
Source organism: Suillus clintonianus (assembly GCF_016758775.1). Taxonomy (NCBI): domain Eukaryota; kingdom Fungi; phylum Basidiomycota; class Agaricomycetes; order Boletales; family Suillaceae; genus Suillus; species Suillus clintonianus. Next base: position 101,172 of record NW_024539290.1, on the reverse strand, counting down.
TGTGATATCGAGTGCAGTAGATATGGCAGGTGCTCTTCGCCTTTCATTCTATTTACCAACTGACAACATCTGTTGTTATCCAGTCAAAATGGGTTGCACTGTGGCTCAACAAGGGCGTGCACAACAACGTCACAGTCATACCGCTGTCTGTGTATGGAAACGCATCACAGTCGTATTCCGTGTCCATCAGCGCCCCGGATGATTCTGAGCACTCGATTCAGGGGTATGGGATGGGATGGTTCCGATACTCGTACCTCGGGCACGATGTAACAAATGTTCATCTGTTATTGAGCATGATTACTGATGTCGGGGTATCAGCTCGTATATCACACGGGGTCGGTTCCAGGTCTCTCTACACTAGCGGCATTCCTTCCAGATGATGATGTCGGAGTCGTCGTTTTCGCCAACGGTGGTGATAAAGCTACACCTGTGATGGATATCTCCAACCGTATCATCGACGCGGCTCTGAACCTACGGTCAAAACCATCACCACCTATGTTTGTTCTTTTCACTGTCAAATCATCCTTTCCCCTTTGCTCACCTATCGCCGATTCAGTAAACCCAGCACGACGGAGAAGAAAGCAATCACGCCTCCAAACAGTGACGTCGTTGGCTTGGAACTCGCACTCGATGAGTTCTCAGGCACATACACCAACGCTGGATACGGCCCCATCACCTTTTGCAGTTCTTCCGGCAGCTCCTCTTATTGTCAAGACGTGATCTCCGACTTTACTGCGGTGGATTCAGCACAGTCGAGTGCTCCCCAGTCGCCTCAGCTGTTCGCAGCATGGCCTCGCATATGGTCATCTCATATTCGGGGCGTGCATCAGTCTGGAAATACGTTCTTGGTGCAGTACACCTCGTTGTTCCCAGAAGGATATGGGCGCGACAGAACACCTTTCGAGACAGCGGAAATAGGGACATCGGAGGTTACGGGAGAGTTTGTTGTGGAAGACGGAAAGGTTGTTGGGATTGGCTTGGTTGGTCTGGTGGGTCAAGTCACGGAGAGGGAGCGAACACATACAACTGTGAAAGATCGAGCTGAGATTTGGTTCGATAAGGTGTAATACTAGCTGCATTGATCTATGCGCTTCCCGCCATTCACAAACACCATTTTCTGCGGTATTTGCCTCCCAATCCCACATGAGGATGACCAAACCTGTGACCATTGGGCTGCGAATGACGTTCGGGAGCTCATGCCGGTTCTCGTCCTTTGTTGCTGGAGTGAAGAAAACCTTTGCGAATCACACTCCGAATTTGCCCTTGAACTCGAGCGTGAAGAGATAAAACTTTGGTTGGGACATCGGAATTGACTACTGTGCCCCTGGTATATATCAAGATCGGAAGCAAACTTGATCACGATGCGTTGCTACTCCACTAACCTTTGCAAACCGAATGAGCGACGGCGATTTTTCAAACAGGCCGTCATATTTCTCAGCAAGCGCCTTGAAGTGCGTATGGTCGAAGTTGCGCACGCCTGCGAGCCTGGTGAGGATATATGACTGAATGTCATTGTGTGTGGACACGGGCGGGATATCATCCATGGGGACATGGAGGATGTGTGACATATCCAGGGAGTCAAGAATATCTGGGGGTGGGCGGGAACTGATGATGATACGGCTGCTGGTAGCTCAGCGGGCTGGGAGAAAGGGGTGTCCGCTTTTGCGGACAGTAGTCGAAGAATTTGTTCCCGAGTATGTGTGTCACCACTCTCGTCCAATGCCGATGATAAGCACAGGTGGGGCAATGTGTGGCGGGGTCATGCCGGCGGGTCCTACTATTAACTCCTGCCATTGTCTTGCTATGTCTGCAGTGTGCCTAAGCTCGTTGTTAGCATGAACCGCACGCGCCAACGCTCGCTGCATGTTAGGACTGCAGTCAGCCAAGTTACGAGCAATCGTGGTGAATATTTTCTCGTGGAGACGGTCCGCTGTACGTGTGCGATCGAAGCAGAAGCAAGCTCCCAGACCGCCTTGCTCATGAGACCAATTGGCTATGGTATGAGCAATAGCCGATTTGCCTTTCCCTGCAGTGCCGGATAACCATAAGACACGAGGTACATTTCCTCCGTGCTACAGATCCAGGACTTGATATCGGACAGGACATCTTCCCGAGTGCCTGGAAGACAATTCTTGGAAGTATTCCGTCCCGCGCCACGCACATATTCCATGAAGTTCAAGTCCAGGTCCTCCGGACATTGAAGCAATATTTTGAACGATTCATTAGATAGGGCTGATACCTGCAACACCTGTTTGGGCATGCGCGAGCGTTTCCGTCACAAGCTCAATGGCAGGCGGCGCTTCGGTCTGATGATGGGCCTTAGTACATTATCGAGAGAGAGAGAGAGAGAGAGACTCGAACTGACCTTTGCAATACTGCCTGAATTTGAAGACTGGTAATGATTCGGTTCGGGAATGGGAGTAGGAGCGATGAGTAGTGAAGGATCCTGCAGTAGCAATCATCGCACACGGGCATCAGGATGTACACAGTTGAGAATACGCATACCTGGGTTATCCGAGTGGGTGGGATATCCTGTGCGCTAGAGCTTGCAGCCGTGGGTGTTGGGGGACCGTCGCGCGCTTCGAGCGAAGCACTTGGTCACCCCTGTTAAATAGTTTGGGAACCAACCCCGAGAAGCGTCCACGAGATGCATTACTCGAAGGCGGGATAGAGGACGGCCCCTCTGCCAAATGGAGGTTTGAACTACTTCGCTTCAGCAATCCCCAGCGTGGAAGGACAGCTGAGTGAGAGTCTCAAGGTTTCTTGGCAAAAGGAACGAGGAAGGTGGTGAATTAAGGTACGCACTGGGGTGGACAGGTGGACCGTCACCGTGAAGGGCTGCCGCATGTCCGAATTCAACAGACTTAATAAACCATCGGTTCATACACTATCATAGATATCGATATGCATACCTCAAACCCAACCCAGCCTATTTCTTTGCCCTCAACTGCGCCCTCAAATTCCCATTCTCCGTCTGCATGGAATTAAGCTCATCCAACAACGCAATCCTCTGTGTCTGCTCCGACATTTTCATCCCATCCACCTCCTCTCTCGCCTTCCTTAAAGCCTCTGTGCACTCCGCAAGTTGACCTTCAAGCTGCTTGCGTACCTTCTCAGGTGCCATAGCTGCCTCTTCAGCAAGCGTCAGCGTCTTGGCGCTCAGCGCGTTATTAGCCTCTGTGAGCTGTCGACACGTCTCCGCTTGCTCCCCAGCATGCATCTCCATCTCGCGCGTCTCACCAACCGCACGTTCGACAGCATCTTGTAGGTCACGTATCTCATCCATCCTATCCAACCAAAAACAAGTTCAAAACTCGACTCTCAACTGAAATAGGTGCGTAAACAAAGACTCACAATGCATTCTGCTTCGACACCAAAGAGACATTCTGCCGCTCAAGCGTCGATACCTGCCGTTGATACGTCTCAAGCGCTGTATTACTATCTTGTGCAAGTTTTTGAGCGCGTTCTGCGTTTTTCTTGAGGAGGTCGTGTGCTTGGGCGAACCGGATAAGTCTTTCGATTAGTGCTCGGTCGTCTATGACAAGCGCTTGAATGCGCGAGACGAATGCTTCGATGCTGAATGTGCCTTTGATTGGAGTTTGGTCTGTGGGTTGAGTCGGAGTTGCTAGAGTAGGAGTAGGTGGTTGAGAGCGAGTGTCGTAGAGAGATTTGAGCGCGCGTACGTCCATGTCGGAGAGTGTGGATTTAGATAGCGATGATCCGCCTGCATTTGAGAGGGTGGATGGATTTCGGAGGTGTCGTTTGCTGTTTAGTTTGGATGCGCGGAGTTCGGGTGCGGGGAGGATGTTCCAGATGGGTTGGAGAATGGCGATGATGTCTGCTGCTTCGCCTTTGTATTCGACTGGGGGGTCAGTGGGTATTGATGAGGCATCGATGAGTTCCTGGGGTTGGAATAAGTGCTTGTCGTGCTGAGAAATTATGGAATGTTACCTTGACCCGTGACTCTAGGGATTGGACTTCGAGTTGTGCGCTGTCCCTTTCCTGGCGAACAGCGTCCATATCCTTTGAGAGGGTGTCATTGTTCTCCAGATGAAGTCGGAGCTCATCTGCGAGGCGTGCATGACTGTCGCTATGCCCCTGAAGCGCAGCCGACAATGTTTCAAGATGCGAAGCGACTGAGGAAATAAGACCCTGCAAGGACGAATCCGACGAGGCCTGGATACCATGGAGCTGCACCACCGTCCGAAGTGCCTCGATAGCTTCATCCAGTTCTGCTCGTACTTCACCACCGACTCTCGCATCGTCCAGCTCGTCTTGCAGCGCACCAAGCTCTGCGAGTTTGTCTTCCTCCATCACAGCTCTCTCCTCCTCCCATCCCTCTCTCGCATCCTCCAGCTCGTCCCGGAGTGCACCAAGCTCTGCAAGTTTGTCCTCCTCCATCACAGCTTTCTCCGCCTCCCATTCCTCTCTTGCACCCTCCCACTCCGTCTTCAGCGCCGCGATCTCCTTGTCTTTTGCCTGCAGCTCCGCATCGCACTTTGCTTGCACGTCCGAAAGAACACGTTCCATTTCAGTTGCCTCGCCGCTTTTCTCCTCCAAGACCTCTAACCGCCTCTCCAACCTCTCCACCTCCTTCTCCCGAGAAGCCAACTGAGACTTGCCCTCTTCCCACTGCGCACGTTCCTCGAGTAATTCCTGACATTTCGTATTCAGCTCCTCCAGGCGAGGGAACTCTTGCTCCAGTGCAGCAACAGTTTCCTCCGCAGTCTGCAGTTCCATACCCATCGTCGTTTCAATCTGTTCTTTCTCGAGGCGGAGATGGGATAACTCGCGGGCCATTTCAGCTTGTTTCTGGTTCGCAGCGCTAAGAGCTTCTGTTGCAGCGCGAAGCTTGTCTTCGAGCGCGACGACATCATTGACGGATGGCGGGGCTTTGGGTATTTGTGCGTCAGCGTGGCCTGCGAATAGGTGAGCACCGTCGAATCGGGCTTTCGGCGGTTGAGAGGTAGTGGTAACGGAGCTAAGTGTCGAACTCCTGTTTGGCGTATTCAAACCCGAAACGTCCGCACTAGGCGTCATCTTTCTCTCCATCTTTACGACAGAAAAACCAAGCACGCCTGAACGATGTTCCAAGAGTTTTCGTTCGACTTCGCTGGCTCTTTCTGAAACACGCCAAAGTTCTGTCTGGGCAGCATTGACTTTGCGTTCTGAAGCGTCCAGCTGGTCATCTGTGGCTTTTGAAACTTTCTTGTGCGCGGTGTTGACTTTTGAAAGAGACAAAGCCGCGTCGCGGATCTTTGTTTCTAGCTTGAGCTTCTTCTGCGATGCAGCGAGTCGAATTTTAAGAATTTGGAGTTCCTATGTAAAGAGACGGTTTGTTAAATTAAATTAAAGGCGCAGATCGAGTGAGTGAATGAAATCGAACCTTTTTGAGCTCTTCGACTTCTTCTCCGCTCAAGATCTCGCATTCACGGCTTTCTACGACCGCTTCGCTTGTAAGAAGACTCATGAGGAGGTCGTCTCTTATGTTGAGTAGTCCTGAAGTGCGTTTCCATTCTGAAGCGGTGGAGGTTCTTGATCGGAGTGGAGGTGGAATTCGGGGAGATGAGGGACCTGGGACTGGGGTTGGGACTTGTTTTCGTAAGGGAGAAGTTACTCGGGTAGGAGGTGAGGGGGAGCGGTCTGAGCCGTAACTGTTCGCAGAGCCACTGACAGATGATGCCACGGATGACTGTTTCTTGTTTTTCTTGATGAAAAGTCCCGGGGTTGTCGTGAGAGGAGATGCTTCAGAGGGCGTGGTTGACGGAGGCGGCGTTGTGGGTGTTGCTGGTCCAGGTGCTGGTGTTGGTGATGAGTTGGTAGATGAGTTTCCTCCTCCCCAAAGTTTGCGAACGCCATTCATTTGTAGTAATATTGACAGATTACTCTGCCTGCAGAGACCAGTGCGCAGCTGGCCAGCAAGCCTTGGGAAATCCGGAGTTCGGTCATCAGGTTAATTGTTCCGGAGTAGTGGCTGTTTGCAATTGTTGAATCGAGAAGACCAGAGAAAACATAAACAAACAACCCATCGCAAACCGAGCAGGCTCGGTGCCTAGAGGCCACATCAAGGCCACATAGCAAGTTCAGTCCAGAGCCGTGCATTATATGAACATAAGAATAACTCTCTCGCGGTCTGTCGCCTCCGAGTTGAGCAGCGGCATCCTTATTAAATTAGGTTACCAAACAACCCATTGTGAGCATGCCATGAGGGTACTCGGTGCACTGATCTGTTATTCGGTTGGATGCTAACTAGGTTTGACTTGAATGTCCAGAGTAGTGGCACTGTGGTAGGGCTGGCTAGCTAGGACCCACTTATTCCATGTCGGCCATAGATCCTTTGAATATACATAAGATCATCACTATTATCATGGCGCTTAGATACAGCTGAAGGTACCCGAGCAATTTCTCTCCCAGCATCGAATTTATTTTAGACTCTCTCTCATCGTCGTCTATATATCTTGGTTAGGGGACTAGCAAGTTTGGCAATTGCTTCCGTGACTGAGCCGTTCCCTTACGTGCAGTCACGGCTATCTTATAGTCATCCAAAAAATGCGCATCTGACCTGGTTTTAACACGCCTTGAACATTTTGAATGCTACCTGGCTGGCAAATCACAGCAGTCAACGCACAGAAATGTCGTTCACATTCGAATGGCCACGCTTCTCAGACCAGTTTCACACAGATGCTATCCAGATGCTCAATAACGCACTCAACAAGGGCAACAAACCCCCAGTCATCGCCGACAAAATAGAAGTCGTCGAACTTGAGATGGGTACACAGGTGAGCCTTGCCTGGTTACAAGAAGACAGCTCTCTCCCTCATGCCACCCGACAGCCACCAGAACTCGAAATTCGCGATATCGGTGACTTGACAATGGACCACTTTCGCGGCATATTTCGCTTCACCTATGCAGGAGATGCACATATCGTTCTCAAGACAAAAGTGCAGGTGTTTAGTGTCGCCACTTATCTCCGCATCGTTCCGTCATATTGACAATTTCTTCATCAGGCGAATCCATTGAATCACAAACAGCCCGACATACATATCATGACAGGCTCTCGTGGCATGCTAGCCGCAAAAGACCCTCTCGTAGTCCCAATGCTCCTCCGTCTCTCCCACTTCAAACTCAATTCCTATGTCGTCCTAGTCGTCTCAAAGCAAAAGGGCATAACTCTCGTATTCAAGACAGACCCCCTCCAGAACGTAGATATAAACAGCACATTCGACTCCATCGCCGTAATCCAAAAGTTCATCCAGCGTGAGATCGAAGGCCAGCTTAGGCAGATGTTCAGGGAAGATCTACCAGGAATCATACATCGTCTCAGTCAGCAGTGGGTAAAGGCAAAAGTAGAGGCACCATATCTCGACAAGCGAAAACCAACTGCTCGGCGCAGAGCCTTCGATGCTGTTTCTGCGCCTGATCTCGCTTATATGTCGCCTGGGTTTTCCGGTATCGGGCTACACATGTTCCGCCAGCAATCCGTCAGCTCTCTCTCCTACGGACGTGTACGCTCAATATCAGGCGCATCTGTATCAAGCTCAGCCCGTAGAAGTATCCGAACCTCCCCCACTCCCCTTCCCACGAACCCGCCAGTATCAGACCCATCTTCCCCCAATCCCGACCAAGAAATTTTTGACCCAACATACGGCCTCCGTCCAGAGGGTCTCCCAACAAAGAGCGTCTTCTCATCCTTCAGTCGCCTCTTCACGCGGAACATGGGGCTTGCAGACCTCGCCGAAGAGCCCGAAGAAGACGAAAGCTTAGCAGACGAAGGAGAGCAAACTTCATTCGATGTCGTTGACTGGGAAGACACGGTACCCGAATATTCACCACCACCGACCGTCGTCGAGGAGTCTGTCACAGAATACGAAACCCTGCCCGCAGTGGGTGGTGGCACTATCACCCGTCCGCGTGTATACCATTCCCAATCCATGATCCAGACGCCCTCGGAAACATCCCGTTTGCCAGACGCAGCTTCTGTCCGTTCAGACCCTCAGTCTCGTCCGTCGCGCTTCTCCTCCCACAGACCACATTCGAGTTTCAACCCTTATTTCCCTCTTACACCTTCACTTTACGGCGAACCGTACCACCGTACACGATCAGAGCCCGGGTACGAAGTCCCCACGCAACATCTCCCACCACGCCCCATCACGCCCTCCAGCCTCGAAACCCAATTCTCCTCGAGCAGCGGCCTCATCGACACCCCGCCCTCCTCCATCGCACCCCTAGACACAAACACAGACACAGACACAGACGTACCCCTCAAACACCTCAACTCCCGCCGCCTCTCCACCTCCTCCTCCAGCATGAACCACTTCGACACCTGGAACAGCCCCACACACACAGACCCCGACCCCGACCCTGTCATCCTCCGCCCCGCCCTAAACAACACCATTTCCCAACTAAGCACCCTCTCCCATTCGAATCACACATTGTCGCCTTATACACGCTCGCTTGCTCATTTTACGGTGAGGAGTGTGCCTCCGAGGATGGGGGGGAAGGAGCAGGCGATAAGTGAGAGGCCGGGTGGGAAGGTTAAGGCGAGGAGGAAAAGGATGTATAGGATTGGAAGGGGGAAGGCAAAGGGGCCTGAGGTAGAGGTGGGGGCGACGGGTACTCATCCTCATCCTCAATCATCAACAGAATTGGAATCGAAATCGGACCCGCCGCTTTCGCCTGTACCTCCTTCAGAATTCGATCAATCTGATATGGATCGATATTTCCGCTCACCACCACTCCCATCACAACAATCCTTGTCCTTATCACTATCCCCATCCCCAGATATGCTGCGCCCCTCATCTCACGACATTCGAAGACGACGTCCGCATTAGATTGATTCCGCGGTTTGACTCGATTGATGACGATGATGATGATTGATTGATTGATTATGGCAGTGCATGGCTTGTAGCATAGTATACAGACATATCTTATCTTACACATTACATTCCAAGAACACAAAACAATGTACCAAACGCACGCATGCATGAACGCAACATGATCCGATCCAACATCACAATACGACTCGGCTCGACGACGACAACGATAAAAACACCATTTCTAAATGTACCCATTCTCCTTTCCCATATTGAACGGCGGGGAAAGATTCGACATATCCCCCGCAGTCGCTACAGGCTGAACGAGCGGTGACGATGTCATTTCGACTTGAAGGAAATCCTGTATGCGGTAGTTATATGTCTGAACACAAAGTAAAAGTAAAAACATAACACCCACGTCAACATGCATACTCGGCAACCTACTCGTATTCTGCCTCGCACTCGGTAACTGCCTCAACTCCCGAAAATCATTCCGCGTATAGGTCTTTGTGAGACCTGTAACAGCTGGCGATCGCAGCACTGCAGTTGGTGGGGAAATAGCGACGAGGCCTAGGACGTCTTGACTAGGCGATTTACGCTTTGGTGGTGGGGTGCTAGGTAGGGTTGCTGGTGGTTGAAGGAGGGAGATGAGGTCGTAAAGCGGGAGCGTGAGGGTTGATGGAAGGAGTGTGATCGTTGGTAGTGGGGATGGAGAAGGATGGAAACCTTTGATGATGGGGAGCATCGGCAGCATGTTGGGTGGTAGGGATGTTTCCAAGTGGGTGCAGAGTTTGACCCATTGCTCGGGCGTGAGCCCGTGGAGATCGGACTGGGAGGGGGAATCAAGGAGGAGGAGCGTGTTGACGACGCTTTCGGAGTCGAGAGAGGAGAGGTTGTCGTTTGACTCTACTACTGCGGCGAGTGCGTGTCCTACTTCCCAGAGCAGCCGTTCGGGATCTCTGTCTTTCTCGTCGGTCGTTTCCAGGACAGCGGAAATCAAGCCGAAGGCGTTCATCCTGCATATGCTCGACTCTTGCACCTGCACCCCGCGCAGGAGCGCAGCGACAACAGAAAGCCTAAGCTCGATCCCTAGGGACTCTGGGTTCTCAGCCAACCGCCCGGCAATCGTTCCAAGATGTTTTGAGTAGAGACTGACATCCAGTAAGCCAGTCATAATGGTTCCCAACTCCGATTGGCGTAATGCGGCTATACACCAGTCACCATCTTCAGCTTCAACAAGCCCTGCCACAAATTCAAGTCCCGCGCCCACTTCCCACTGGGCGACAACCCCTCTCTCGGCCATCACCTTCAGAAGACCGGCGAGTCTCTTCACCTCCCCTTGGACGAGGAAGTCACCCAGTCCCAATATGCCATGGTCGAGGCTGACGAGTCGCTGGACCAGCTGGACTTTGTGCGCGGGTTCGAGATGCCGGAAGAAGAGTGTGAGGGGAGTTAGAGTTTGTGGAATGACAGTGACCATCCAGCCCGCAGGTAGGCTATCCACATCATCCGACAAAACTCGAAGGACCAAGGAAAAAGCACTCAAAAGTCTCCTCGCAGGATCAACATTATCGAAATATAGGCCTTGTTCAAAGAGTGTACGGAGGACTGCAGACAGTCCGCACTTGTGCTGATCTTGTGAGCTCCTTGAAAATGTATAGAGTACATTGGCACACGCATGCTTGACGAGGAATGCGGCATCCCGTACTGCGCTGTTCACGATGAATTCGTGGGAGGCGACGTCAGCACAGCTGTACATGTCCAGAATGCCGCTCACGACTAATCGTACTGCACGGCTTGTCGTAATGGAGAGTGCATGTAAGCACGCGATGAGGTGCAAGATCTCATTCGACACGAGAAAGAGCGGCTCGAGGCCAATCGTAGGCGACGGAGAGGGTTTCAATGAGAATCCTTGCTTCACCTCCACGCTGATACGAGTAAACATATCGATGGCATAATTCAAAAGTCCATGCGTGTGTTCACCCCAAACAGCCTCCAACACCGTCCAGTCGCCACATTTGGTTCCGCTCTCAGTATTGTCCTCCAGCGCGTGCATGATGACAGCCACAGCAACTCTGAGAGTTCGTATCCTGCCTTGATTCAAAATTGCGTCAAGACCTTCTTTTGCGAATCCGACGAGCTCCTCTACAGCCCCACCAACGCCTTCGTCTGCGAGTTTGGCGGCGCGTTCTATGTCTGCTCGTTCCCGCTCGTTGATCCATGTTAGGCTCCATGGTTCCCAACCTCGAACGCAGCGCACAAAATCAGGGTTGAGGAAACTTTGCGGATTGGCTGCAAGTGCGAAAAGGAGGGACTCGGCATTGATCCCCGCAGTTGTGGGTGGATCATTCCCGGTCGTCATGCATTCCAGGCGGAAGGTCATCTGGGGCAGCAAGAGCAAGGGGGAAATGATCTGATACACTTGTCAGAAACTGGCGAAAATGATGATAGGTAGGACCTACCGCACGATATCCAGGAATTTCTTGCCATAAACGCAAAACACCCAAAGTGCGCTCGCGACAGTGTAAATTTGGAAGGCTGTCCGACCAGGCGTACACAGCTAGCACTGAAGCTACGCCAACGTATGCCCTGACGAATGCCATGAATTCGGAATGCGTAATATCCTCAGAGGGGCTCAAGCCAGACATCAAATCTAGCGGATACATGCCCTCGTATGCCGGCGCATCTCTGATCTTCGAAAGAAGGTCATCATGAGTGGTGATACATGATAGCCATATGCCAAAACTCTTCTCCTCCTTTCCAATGTCCTTTAGAAATAGTGCTGCCCTAGTGTAATCTGCGTCTGGAGCCCCAGAAAGCGCTTGTTCAAAGACTGTCCATGATCCCACCCGATCGCTTAATCGTCGACAAGCTTTCTTCATCTCGGGGGTAACAGTCGGCAGCGCAAGGACAGCTCGCAGGACATGAAGAAACCATGGCGCCTTCAACAACCGCGATATGTCGGGATTCGTGGATGCATCCAGAAGTGTAAATAGAGCATCTTCGTCCAATGTTGATGCATCAAAGATCGTCTCGAGGTCGAGCGCTTGCTGTGAGGGTGTAAAAACTAGTGTTTTGCACCTAAGAATTGACCTACCATCAAAGCTTGCGCAAATTCAGGAGTCTGCGAGGCAGAGCGAGAAAGGATGCCGGCAATGAGATCCGTTTGTGCATCATCCTGCAAAACGAGTTGATGGGTTTAAATGGGTTTTATTTGAGAAGACGTACCCTGGGGCCGATAGCGTCGGACACCTTCTTTGCAAAGCAATGCAACTGCTCTGATGAAATGTCATCCACCACGGGGCGACTCAAGGATCGGAACGCAGTGTCCAAATCGATGTCCATTTCTTCCTCGTTCAGGTCGGAGTAAAGATGTGGAAATTCTGGGAGCTCCCAGTCATCATTAGGTTGCTTGAGACAGAACATAAGGCGTATGACGAGGGAAAGGCAGGGGGCATTGGGAATGAGTGCCAGGAGATTCCTCGCAAGAGCAGTCGGGTCGTTACTCTTGGCAGCATCTAGAGCGGGCACGAGGGGAACCGATAAATGTGTGGGTAGGGAGAGGGGTGAGTATGTATTTGGATTGGGTGGGATATCTGAAACAACATCGCCATATATTGCCATCGATACTGTTTCAAAGTCTCCACGTACAATCATTAAACGAGTCGCAAACTGAGAGTTTAGTTGGAAGAGAAAACAGGTAGATAATATTCAATGTACCTCAGAGCCCATGTTCACTGCATATTCCACTATACCACCTGCATATGGTATAACAGTCGGCATGAGTGCATTAGGTGCCTTGAGCTTGTGCTTCACGTCCACTGGTGAGCCCACGGGTTGTGCATTAAAATAGACATCAAGAAAGAACGCCTCTGGTTCCGTGCGGCTGAATATATGGTTATTTCTATGTCGCGAAGCAAGATCAGGAATGGCTGTACTCACGCGATGATGTCTGGACACTGACTAAAGGGCTGCACGTCTGTGGGAAATATCTTAATCGCGTGCACTCTGCTGGGTGACGAGAATCTGATAGCAGAGAGCTTGGATGGGCCCGCAGGGCTGAGCGTGCACCATTGCAGTAGCATTATGTACGCCGACGTCGTCACGTCGATGGCTTCCAGGATGTTGTTTGGTTTAGAGGCTCTTGCCAAACAACCATAAGTCACGTGCATTGCAATTTCACAAAACTCATGTTGATTTGCGGTTTTATAAAGTCTAGCCTACTACAGTAATATGTTGGCAATATGACCGACGTCTGACGAAGTATCTTTGTCTGACCTTGACGATTATTTAGCTTAATCGGGCTGCATTCCTCTTTTTCCCCAGCCATTTCCACCCGGGCCGACCCTCGTCTCCTGATAGTCCTACCATCCGAGTTAGCCTTCAAGACAGATTTGAGTAGCGTCGCATTCCGTATGACCTTCATGAGGATATTGGGCTTAATCTGGCGCACTCAGCCTTCGAGACAGGTTCAAGCAGTGGGGCATCCCAGCTGACTACAGTCAAGGTTACGGATGGACAATAAAAATGGCTCAGTATCGACGTTACACAATGTGCCGTGGCACTTTCACTGTGGCTCGTAAGCGCGGCGAGAGATTTCCACCCTTTGACGTGGTTTCTGGTGCGGCTTACTGCTGTCTATTTAATTGTACCGTAAACAGGTGATTGTGTGCAAGACAGTCCAAGAATCAAGGAGATCTGGACAGCGCATAATATTCATCCTTGATCACTCTGCCAGCTGCCTTCGTCGATGGACGGCCCCGTGGATCAGTAGACCAACATTGCTCGATAAACTCCCAGTATTTTTCAGGGAGCGGAGGATAGCGAGATCGGGAAGGTGTTTGTGACTTGGCTATGCATAAGACGATGGCGGCATCATTCGAGAGGTGATAATATGGACTTTTGTTTGTGAGGACCTATAAGTGGAGTTTGTGATATCATCAAGACGTCAATATAACCCAGACGTACCTGCAACATGATACCGCCGAATGAATACATGTCGCTCTGCTCGCTTGGCCGCACTTGCGATCCATCCTCCCGATCTACAAGCAGCTCAGGAGCCATCCATCGTACATTTCCTTTGAGTGTGGACGTCCAGGAGGCCTGGGAGGCGCTTATAACCTCTGAATACATCAAGGAGAGACCGAAGTCAGCAACACACGCAGTACCATCACCATGGATGAGCACATTAGGCTGGAACTTATGTCTCAATTGGATTGAAACCATCGAGAAGGTGAACTTACCCCATTGAAGTCACCATGGATGACACTGTTGGTGTGAACTACGGGGAATAGTTATGATTCCTGTTCCAGCATTAAACTAACTAGCACGTACGATATTGGAGACCAGCTATGATATCCCTGAGCTGAGATTCCCATTAGTCCATAGTCATTATGAAATACAAGTGAGGACTTACGATCTGGAATCGTCTAAGGACAGTAAGATCCGCACCCACACGCTCCAAATAAACCGCCAGGTTTCCATTCTCTGCCCAAGGACTAACCAGCGCTATAAATGGGCCGAACCCATATGTATAACCATAAACGGGCAGAATATTTTTGTGGTTGAGGTTGGCGCATATTCTAAGCTCACGCTTTATCCTCTATGAAGTAGCGACCTCTGGCGTAAGTGATATTAGATGCAACCTTTCGTCAAGACGCTTACTTTATTCTTTTTCGTCTTCGCTGGACCAAGGTGATCAGTAGCGTACACCTGGAATGCTTTCACTGCAACCTGCACAATCATCAATTTTAGGCTGATGAAGAAACGGAATACTGCAACGAACTTTGATTAGTCTCCTATCTATGGAATAGGTACATTTCCATATCTCTCCGAACCCGCCACGAGCAGCAGGATAGTCTTCGTCCTTGGTGACGCATCCCGTGAGGTTTTGGAGCATTACCTCAGGGTCTGGATCACCAGACTCATGGATACGGGCGGGGAGAACTGTGTCCGTATGGGAAGAAGAGAGAAGCAGTTTGCGGGGGTAGGGGGGTAACTCAGGTAGCCGTGAGCTTAATACTGGAGAAGGTCTCGGACGGGGAAGAACTATGACAGGTGGACCGGGGAGATCTGTCGCGGGCCCTCCGTGAGCGTACCTGAGGATGTCCTGAGGCAATGACTGAAGTTCTGAGTCGTAGTGTTGCCTCTGCATGTCAGTAGGCGGTCGCATGTAGGCAGGCTGTGTGCGAGAAGTTCCAGCGTGTCTGATAGTCTGGGATTCGGCCCATCCGCCGCTTCTCGAGGTTGGCCTTGCCGTCCGACGGGGGGGTTCCCCTCCTGCCCAGTCGATCGTTGGGTTATGACGGCGAGCTGCGTCAGACTTCAATAATGATATTAATGGAGTAGTCCACACGAAGACAAGAAAGGGTTCGCGTACGTTGGGTAGATGAGCGAGGGATGTATGTATAGGAGCACTGGTCTGCAAGAACATGTCAACGCATGAACAATAACAATATATACGGGAAAGACTGCGCACTCTAGGCACATGTTGTGCATGCTGAATACTAACAAGGATCCCGTATGGGGTGTTGCATAAGTAGATATTGGTATCGTGCCCGGTCGTATAAGCCAGTTGGCGCGAGTCGGGTGAGAAGATAATGAAGCGAGGACGAGGAGCGTGGAACGATGCGAGGAGCTGGCGGGATTCGAAGGCCCAGAGTTTGATGGTATTGTCATTAGAAGCACTAGCGAGGAGAGTACAATCGAATGAAAGTGCCAGACCATTAATATCATCCGTGTGCCCTCTGAAGGGAGTTCCGACCGTCTCCAGTGTTGACGCATCAAACTCGTAGATCGTTTTCAAGGAGTCGAAGTCTGTGAAGCCGAATGCAGTTACAACGGTCTTGTCTTTGGTAGTCCAGAACACCGGCGTAGATCGACGTATGAAGAAATAAGCTTTCCCCACTTTAACATCCAATGTTTGTGTTTCGACATCCCAAATCTCAAGAGACCTCCCCACATTTGAAACGACGGCAATCTTCTTCGAGTCTTGCGAGAATCGAACTGCGGCCACCCAATCAACACTCTGGAATGGACCAGCAATGAGTTTACCGGTGTGCAAGTTCCGTATCTGCACTGTCTTATATGACCCGCTCGCCAGCAGCGTGCTGTCCGCGGAGATGTCGATGCAGCTGATGTTCCCTGAGCTCTGGCTTTCAAATCTTCTCACAATCCCTGTCTCAACCTCACAAACTCTAGGCTCCCCATGATAACCCATGACAACCCATCGACCATCCCTTGATACAGCCACCGCATCTACTTCCGAGTCCTGCTTACAAACATCCCGTACCTTCTTCTTCTTCTCCTTTCCCGCTTCCAAGTCCCACCACCGAGCGGTCCCATCCCGTGACCCGCTGATCATTCCCTTGCAGTCCGGAAAATAGGATATGGATGGAACGGACTTTGTGTGACTCTTCAAGGTCAACACGGGTGTCAACATCGATTCCTTTGGGGCTGCTGCGGGCTGTCTCGATCTGGAAGTCATGACCAGTGTCTCCGCCTCGGCAAGTACTATTTGGAAGTATTTGAAGCACCGTCGGTGAGGTCTTATCGTCTGCTGTGGGACGTTGATAGTGATTTCGAAGGATGCCTAAATACTTGGCAGCTGGTTCACTGAAGCCGATCGTCAGTTCGTCAGCGCTGGAAGTTCATAACTTTTTTTTGACGTTACCTAGAGGTTAGCAACTTGGGGAAGGGAGTGATTCACCTGATTGCATGTGCGTGCGTCTGGGAACCTCTCCATTTATGTACTTCCTGACATGTCCATGTGCATTGTACAGCATTTTGTTTTAACCACGGTCCAGCGCTTTACTTGTTGGCTTCCTGTCGTGGTCATTTCCGCATCAACCTAGCCTGGGGGTCCTGTAGGCTCTAGACCAACAAGCCTATCAGTCTAAGCAGTCGTCCTTTGCGGCGTCTTCCTGTGCACGTCGCTATGCGGGCTCAGAGCCCTGTGCAATGTGCATGCTGCAGAGCAGCTCAACAATTGGCGCTCAATCGTGATTGGATTGTGGTAAAGTCGAAAATATACGGGCATACCTGTCTTGAAATGACATTCGTAAGCACGCAAAGGACTCGGTCAGCGATAGAAGGGTCGGCGTCTAGGTTAAGACGCTCAAGGATGGCGCTAATGTTCCGTATTTCTCCACTACTGTCGTTCCTGCTACTGACAACACGCATGAAACCTGACGACTAGAGGATATCAGATTACTATCGAGCTCCCCTGGGAGATTTCAACGATCGATAGCGAGATACTGTGACAATCTGGGCACCGATCCGACGACGAGGCGAATACAGTGCTTCCAGCGCATCAGGCTGAAAATGCACAACGGACATCCCAGACCTCAAAGCATCTCACCACATCTGAAATGACTAAGGTTCTTCGAGTTTTGCGACAATCGAACTACGCCCATCATGACAATACTCTTGAATGGACCAGCCACCGCCTGCTGAACGCTGAGATATCAATGCAGCTGATCTCTCGTGAGCCTTGGAATATTCTCACGATCCCCGTCTCAACCTCACAGGTGTTGAGTTCTGGTACTCTTATATCCGAGTCATCCCCAACACCCTTGAAATCGACCATCCCTCGACATCCCAATCGCCTGCACGTTTGCTCATTCCCGTCCCGCGACCCCTCAATCTCCTTGCCCGCTTCTAGGCCCCATCGACGAGCGGTCATATTGCGTGATTCGTTGATCATTCAAGTTCGCTTGCTGTCCGGAAAGTATGATATGGGCGGAATAGACTCTGTGACCTTCCAAGGTCAACATGGGTGTCAAAATTGATTTCATTACTGCCGCAGCAAGTTCTGTTGATGCTGTCTCCGCCAGCGTGATAGTAGGTATGGACAATTCAAAGGACCGTCGGTGAGGTCTTCTCGTGTGCGTGATATCGAACTTCGAAGGATGTCCGAATAACTAGTAGCTGGTACTACCACTTTGCTTATTGAAATCGATCGTCAGTTCGTCAGCGCCGAAAGTTCAGTGTGTTTTGAGAGGCTAGCAACGTGGGGGAAGGGCAAGTGACCAGGTGATTTACCTGATCGTGTGTAACTTGTATGGACTCACTTCGATATAATTGCACAGCGTTTACATTTAATCGCTGCCTTTTCATCACACAAAGGATTTTACACACACATGGAGAGTCGCGTACGTACAGTTGCCGAGATGTATCAGGATGCTTTGGGATTAGCGTGACTTCCCGTTTTGGTAACACCGCGCGACGACAAAATGCTCGAGCTCGCTGTTGAGGACAGCGAGCTCAAATAGTTGCCCAATTCTTCACCCTTTTCACTAGTTTTTGTGTGAGAAAAAATTATGACAGATGTATTACCTGTAACTAGTTCACTATGCAATTTTGACCATAAATCTTCCATACTTACAATATTCACCCATTCCTGTCATGCATTTATACTGAGCGCTCTGAAAGGCTTATTGTGGGCTCAATTAATGATTCATTTATTGTATAAATATATTAGAACTTCTACAAAGCCAGACGTATGCTAATAGAGTACAGAAAATACCAAAACAAAGCGGTCAGGGTGGAGGGAGGAGGAGAAGGAGGGGAAGGAGGGTTATGTTGTCCAAGAGTAAGTACAGGCAGTGATCTGGTACAATTGAAGGCAGCGGCAGCTTCGCGCCGTGAAATTATCGATGGTCCTGTTTCCAAATGACCGCCGAGGTCAAAACATGTGTTGTAGGCCTCCAGTTCAGATGTATAACAGTGCCGCTCTCCTGCGGTGACCCACTTCCGGGCTGTTGCAATGCGATTCGGAGAGCCCTGAGTAGGGTATCTTGATGCCAGTCTGAAGTTCTCTATAACGAGCGATAAATCAGTTGAATTGTGTTGTACCCGGTAACGAGACAAATAGGCTTCTTGCAGCCATATGAAGCTGAAATACCTGTCCGGGTGCAGTGAAGGTAAAGCCTCCGGCAGAGACTAATGGCCTCATCGACATCTCCATTCTTCCAAGTTCGCGTGAAACAAGAGCAGAGCGCCGAGCTCAAATTGAAAAGATTTACACGACGCTCTGGATGGTCAAGCGGCCTTACCCGAAGGGATTCACGATACAGATCAGTGACCTCATTAAGATCTTCGCTGACATGCAATTTGCCATATCTGGTTTTGAGCGCGAGGGCAAGGATGACAAGCGTGGCGTCACGAAGTGGATTGACCAGGCGGGTTCAGTGTTGGTGCCTTGCGATGGAGGCTGTTAGCTCGGTTGATGTCGTCAATGTCACCACATTTGTTGAGACGGGTGCGGAGGGCGCCCACTAGGTTGTGCAATGAGCTATCACGAATTTTGTGCCCAACAGGGTACAGACGCAGTGCTTCTTCGTGCATAGAGACGACCTCGTCGAGGTCATGAGATTTGCCTTGGTGGTCGAAGTGGGACCGGAGTGAAACAGTCAAGTCATTCAGATAGTTACCATAATCAGGATGTCCCTCGGACAGAGAGACGGCTTCACAACCATGTTATATGCTCTCGTCTAGATCATCAATGCTGCCCTGACGCCGGAAGCGTGTGAAGAACGAATGTAAAAGTTTGTTGAGTGCTATCGGAAGGCGTTGATGGTCCAGAGGACAAAGCTCGTGCACGTTTCGTCGAAGGTGGACACATTCATCCGATGCGTCGATTGGAAGATTGTTGATCACATAATCATTCGCGCCATCTACATCGATGCTACGAAGGTAAGTGCCCTCTGGATAGAGAAGCAGTAGCTTGCAGCACAGTTGCTGATTCCTGAATGTATACGGCGGCAGGCTCCTCGTTGTAGCGCCAGTTCAATGCAAAAATATAATGATAAAGAGATAATGTGTGATCAGGTTGGCCCCGCGGACGCAATGCAAGGGCTTCGCGGAAGCGCGAAGTGATGATATCAATGCCTTGAAAACATTTTTGAATATAACCTCAAAGGCGGGCCCACGCGAGGTTGGTGAGAGCCGCTGCGTGGTGAGGATGGCCGACTGAGCACTGGTAGGGGAATAAATGAAAAAAGTCGTTCGTGATTCGCATCTGTATTTCTAGCAATCTCGCAGTCTATGAGAGACTATAGTTGGCGTTCCGTCAGCAAAAAGCTAATAGCAGATGCCAGCGTCACTCACATCAAGCAGTGCGCTGTTCTGAATGTCGCAAGCACGTATCACAGCGGCTTTCAACGCGAGGGTAGTAGGATGGATGCCACAAGCGGACGGGAAGGGCAGTTCTGTGGGGTGTTGGTAGATGTGCATGAGTGAGAAGTAGGCTACTCACCGAATGGGTCGTCTCCGTGATCGAGCAACTCATCCCATGTAGCGGGAATGTGCCAGGAGTCACGGTGGACTTGAAGATTCTGTCCATTGATGACTATATATGAAGCGCGATGATCACGAAACAGATACGAAAGTGATACAGAGTGACCCACTTCCAAAGTCTGATAGATTGGCTTTCTATGCTACCAGGCATGATGGTACGGTGAAGCAAAACAGTGAAGGTGTAGGTTGGCGTTCTACGCTATCGGGCATGATAATGCCATACTGGCTCAACGGCTCTCAACGGCAGCTTGACTGGCGGTAATCTCAACACCAGAATAAGCGTCACCTTCTGTTCCACCAGCATGAGTCTAGCTTAGGACGCATGGTCAATAACAGCACAATATTTTTGCTGTCCGCTGCAAGCTCACCTTTCCTCGCAGTAGGCTCGTTTGATATGCTGTTTCGTATGATGAACATCAAGTCCAACTTGAAATTCCTCGACTTTCTTCAATATCTGAGGCACGAGATGTTCCTTGCGTGGAGATTGTCCATACGTGAACGCGCCTTTTCTATCATTACTATAACTTTCTATAGGAGAGTCCTTGTCAGTGGCGGCGCTCGGTGAACTTCAAGTCTGAGATGAGAACTCTCACAACGTCGCCGTACTTGAACGTAAGGACCCGAGTAGACGTGTTCGGTTTTCATGTAGCTCGCGAACTCTCCGAGCAAGCCAAGAACTGCCAAACTAGTAACACATGAAGACGGGGGTAGGCCCGGAACCTGATTTCACCAATTGAATACCGTGTTCATCTAACAGCGGGTTACGGTCATGTCATTCCTCTGGAGAGTTCGTGAGGACCTCGATGATGCGGGATGAGGCGACCGCCGAATCTGCACTTGAATTTTGGTGAGAGTCCAGAATAAGTGCCAGCAGCTAGACAATATATGATTTACACCGCCAAGCTTTTTAAAAGGTTCTTTTGTGCACGGAAGGGTTTGCTGTCGAATCTCGGTTTGTGTGCAACTATTTGGTTAGCGCTTGTGGTCTTGCACCAAATTTAATACTCGGTCTCATTGCTGCGGCCATCCTCCTTCGTTCTCAACCAACGCATCAGCGTTCCGTCATAGTCGCAATCAATGTCGCGTCCTTCACTAAAGCTTCCACATCTCACCGTACCAGTTCCGGCTGATACTAAAGGCCGTCGGCGCAGCGGGAGCATTGTCAAGGTCGAAGAAGTTGGCGGCCGTACAGAGGAACTTTTGGACCGCAGCGCGTACCTCAACATCAATGCTAACTGGGTGAATGCAAAGGGTGCATAGCGCTATTCAAGTAATGTGATCATTTCACTGAACCACCTGCCCAGGTGCATGGCTCATACACGTCGTTTTGGTCTTCATGGGAAAGATCATCATCGATACTATACCTGGCATGACGCAACAGATCAGCTGGACACTCGTTAACCTTATATACCTTAACGTACGCTCCTTCCATCCTTTGGTTTGTCCTGCTGATTACCGCTATGTCTAACATGCCACGTATCTCCGCAGCTCTCATATCTCATGTTCCATTGGGTCACCGGCATTCCCTTCGACAACGAGCTTCACGGCGGTGCATATGACGATCTCACTCTCTGGGAGCAAATTGATGACGGCGCGCAATATACGCCATCGAAGAAGTGGCTATTCACTGCGCCTATATTACTGTTCGTACTTTGTTTGTGATGTGTCGCATTTCACTCACTGCACGTGTACCAGTTTCCTGGCTTCGACACACTACACGAATTACAATCCGTGGCTATTCGCTGTCAATCTCACCGCTCTCATCGTCCTAGCCATCATTCCAAAACTTCCTCAGGTACGCTGTCCACGTCACTTCCACCCGACTTCCCACTCAATTCAGTTTTTTCCCCTTTCGTCAACTGGTACATATATATACCTGACTGCTTCTTTTATATAGCTCCACAGACAACGCGTTCGTTTCCTCACGAGTGATGCCTCAGGCGTCTCAACGCCCGTCACGCCATCTTTCCCTCAGATGGACAACAATCCGCTACATGCCGCAAACCCAGCCGATGCCCATTTCGGGTGATATCATGCATCCCTCTGTATTGTTCGGCACAGTGTTATATATTCGCACGAGGAGGATGTTTTCTTTGGCTCTTACACACCCATCAAGGGAGGAACGCAATCACCACATCATTGCAAAACACATACAATTTATACATAAATGATCCCATGCTGCAGTGATAATCTCAACTAATGGTGTATATATCCAGGCAATGGCGATTGTAATGCATTGTGCTAGATTCTACGTGATTTCCTGCTTCTGAGTTTGATCTTCTCTAAATATCTTCGTCTTCCTTCCACCAACGGCACCGACACGATTCCAAGAAGAACCTCACTTATTGGCCGGGAATAGAGTCTTCGCTCCCACTCGGGGCCGACACGTCATTGTAGTGCGAAAGACGCAGCCTAATCATAATCAGCACACAACTCGCAGCATGATGAGAAAGTAAACACGGAAAGCCCCTTGCAAACGAGGGGAACAAACATAATAAGAACAAGAAGGCACGGTCGAACAATGGAAGCACGCAAAACTACACCGGCACCAGCCGGACGCCGACACCAGTGCGGGAAACCACGGTGCAGCCGCGAAGAAAAATAAAACACATACAACATGATCGGAGGTGGCAGGATGTTGATACCAGTGCGAGAAACCACGGTGCAGCGCAACGCATGGCGAAAGAAAATAAAAACATAATAAAAGATCGGAGGAACAACGCACAAATTCCGAAGGAGCATCAAAATAGTCACTTTGCCGACCGCTGGGATGTATATAGATGCCTGCGCACGACGTGTTAGCGGCCGTTGGGACATGGACACCTAGGGGGACTAATCTAGGAACCCGCTGAAAACGTACCTTATCTCTGACATCCTTTTCGAAATTCTTGTCTGCTGCGACGTTGACGCAAACGCACCCTTCCTTTAGCCATTCTGTCTTGACCTTGTATGATGCGCTGGGCACGGCACTGATCACAACGTCTGAGACCGCAAGACATTCTTCGAGGGAGAGCGTGCACAGGTGCGAAGTATGATGCGGGAGGTATTGTCGAGCAGATGTCGCGTTCGAGGAACGTGGTCGCTTCGTATATTCCTACAACGGCAAATATGTCAAGTAAAAATAAAATGAGGGTAGATGGGTAGCTACCTGGATAGAGTCAATATCGGCGGAAAACACTCGCGCGCCGTCGTTTGCAAGAAGTGCAGCGAGAGGGCGTCCGACAACTTCCGACCTGTGCGATATTCTAGGCGACTTTCTTTAGATACTGACTGCGCCAGAGTCTTACCGATTAATGACGGTTATGGTCTTGCCATATGCGCGATCGCCATATGTTAGGAGCTTGTTATACACTCCGATAAACTCGAGGCATTTAACGACGCCGAGGGGGGTACAAGGGATAATAGACTTGACTGTTCCGGGCGGTGGGATATCGTCTATTATTGCCTGCGTGACTTTCGAAGACGGAATGGTAGATGTGAGCGAGGCGGGCGTGATGAAACGGATGCTGATAGGACATGCCGAGTCAATGATAATCAGGCAATATTAGAGGGGGGGGAATAGACGCACTTATGGTATAGGTTGTAATGGAATTTCGAATGAAGGCCTTCGACATCCTTCAGAGGAGAGACGATCTAGAACAGCACGATTATCAATTAGCGCAGGTACTCGATTCCATCATACCTGTTGCAGATAATGGTCCTACGAGATAATTAAATCAATTTAATTACTTGCCGACTCGTGCTACCCGGTGCGTACCTGCTGGCCTCCGAAAATTGGAAAATACACCTTTGCAACAATCAGGATATGTTTTATGTGAACGGGCGTTCGAACTCACCATGATACCATCGACATTATTATCCTCATTAGATTCGATAATCGCCTCCTCTACACCATCCCCATCTGACCTCGCTTCCTCTCCTTCATTCTGCTTCACCGCACTCCCAACCTCCTTGAGGACAAATTTCACACCAAGTTGCTCACACTGCTTCCTCGTAAACTCAGCATAAAACCTACTCGGAGACGCGTTGGTCGCCAAGATTCCGACAAGCGTCGGTGTACGATGCGAGGTTGCAAGTCCATCCTTGACCTCGGCGCGGAAAGCATCTGCAATAGGGTCAGCTTTAAGGAGGATGCCTTTGCCAGCAGCGTCGGGTGCCATCTGATGTTGTTGAGTGTAGACGCGGTCGTTCTTGCTTTGCCATTGAAACGCTGTCCAAAATTTTATCTGCATTGCGATCTTTGTCGATCATTAGATAACCACGTGGCCGACGAAATGACTGTTTTGGGAAATCTGTATAGTAACATAGCCCTTTGCCTAAAGCGCAACCCCTGGACATACCAGTGCTTGGATCCTCAAGCAAATATGTGCTCTCAGTGTCAGTAACTTCACCAACACATCGCTGGTTCAATCGATTGAATTCCAATGTCAATGGACACCGGTTCTTAACTTCCTCTCCGCAGAATAGTGAGTGGTAGGGTACAACCAAATGAACTCGAAGGATGATAATATTCTGGTAAAAATACAATATATACCTGTGAAAGAATTCAAAGTTCATGAGCATGCCCGCCATCTACTCCCTCCAGAAACCACGAGAGCATATGTTGTATCAGTTACCATGAACAGCGCCGTTGACTGCGATTTCCTCAGTGCCGTCCGCAAGTACTGAGGCCTCTGAAGCACTTGCTTCTTCTTCTTCGTCATCCATCATCTTCGCCGCTCGCTATGTGACATATGTTGAGCACATTGGTAGAAACTTTAAAACAGCTGCTCACCTTCATCGCTTCTGCTTCGTTAGAATAGTGCCGCCCTCTGGCTCGTACGAAAGCCGCGTGTTTAGCAGCAGCTATCCAACCAAATAAATACATCTTTCACATATAAAATGATATGAACAACACACCTTCCTCATCCATCTCCTCCTCCGTTTCGACTTCTTCACCTGGATTGCCTTGTATGGCTCTTATCTCGGCTTTAGCCTCACTCGGGAGATTAAAGCTCGTGCTCCTGCTAGATGCAGTACTGGCTGATCTTCTAGATGAAGGACGCCCCGCGCTGCTGAGAGACGTTCTGCGAGAAGACGGCCCCGATGTATCTGCGCCTGTCGGTGATACCGATCGCGGAGAGGACGATATATACTCGATTGGCGAGGGTACGCGCCCGCCTAGGTCAAGCGATGGAATATCTGTCATACAGAGATAATGTTAGATCAAATGTATGAATGATTAATAGAAGAGACCATACCGCCCTCAAATTGATCAGTTTCAGCGTTATACCGTACGTATGGCGTTTTGGGTTCCGTAATCTTCATAAGACTGTCTTTCTGGATCTCAGTCAACGCAAGATTCTCCTCGTCCCATTGCAGGCTGCTACATTCGAAGAGATTAACGAACATTGGTTAGGCCATCTGCACGGAAGCTTACTGCGTTTGTGAACCTGGTTGTTGTGGCGCTGCGTTCTTGAGGATGCCCTTTGGCTTGGGATTGGAGGCCGATCGTGGCAAGCGAGATGGTTGAGCCGGGTCCTGGATGATCTCAACGGAAGACATGATGACTCTTTGTCGTTGCTGTCAGTACTTAGTTAAGATGCGGCTGCAGGTGATGGACCAGAGCCAGATGCAAGTCATGTTCAACTTCCCCTTCTTTGAGGAGCATACCATATCAGGCATGTTATACCTTTCCTGGCCAAGCGTCATGCAAACGTGATGCACAAGATGTCCAGATTGTAAGTACTCTACAAATGATATCGATCCAACAGGTATGCCACCCTAAATCTACAAATTTAGGTTGATAATTGCGCTCACAAGTCTCTCTCCAGCCCTCTCGGGTTCCTGCCTCGCCATCTCGATGATGCTCAAAAGCTTCTTGATGCCAACTTGCAAATGCAAGCCCGCATCCTCCTCCGCGCTGAGGTCAGCTGCAAACCCTGCATCTGAAAGCATGCGCATTGTTTGCCGGAGTTCGCTTTCCGAAGAGAAAAGCTGCACTTCGCGTACGACTCGTTCGAGTGACGAAAGGTTAGAAATCGGAGGTACGCGTAACTCAGAATCGAAAATATCGGACAGGCCAAGCTCTGTTAGAAGGGGGCGCAGAGAAGTTGTTGCTATCACGAGTAGACGTTTGTCCTGGCGACATGTGATCAGACAAACTCGACTGCTGTATATCTGACGGAATACTAACCTTAGGTGGTTTACGAGCCATGAGGACAAGAAGGGTCTGCAGAACAGGATTTGAGAACCTGCTGCCAAGCGACGTCCAGTCTGCGAGTGAAGGTCAGCGTAATGGCTATGGTCGTGTTAGCGATCCCACCTAGTAGTCGTTCAAGGTTGTCAACCACGATGACACTCAGTGGACTCTTATAACTATCGGTAAATGTTCTGGTAATGAACTGTATTTTCTGGGCTTCCGAGAATCCGACCATGCGATCAGGTGAGATGAGTTTGATGAACGGAAATTTGGACGCCCAAGCAATGGATGCAGCCAGCACGGTTTTTCCTGACGAAGGGGGTCCGTGGAGTAGTATACTGACACGCGGTGTCCGTGTCGACCTGGCGACTTGGTTAACGAATAACTTGCCCTTATCGAGGATTTCCTGCAAAAACATCAGCGCGACGGAGACCGGAGGCGCGTGCAACATACCTCAACAATTGGATCATGATGGATGATCCCATTGGCAATAACATCCGTCAACTCTTCCTCCGACACACCATATGCTGGCTTAATTTCCTCAAGTGCCTTGAAGAAATCACCACGATTGACTCTAAGCTTGTCGACGTCCTCCGAAATGCCTGCCATGGTGCCGACCTTGACATGGCGATTGAATGCAAAACTAGTTGCACTCTTCACGAAGCCCTCAATCTCCGCACCTGAATAGTTCTTCATCAAGGCAGCGAGTTCGGCCAGGTCAACATCCGTGTCCATCACATTATTCGTCCGCATCTTAGCCGTGTGGATGCGCAGGATCTGGAATCGTCCGTGTTCATCTGGCAGGGAGATTTCCATATGTACTTCAAGACGCCCAGGGCGCAGCAAGGCCTCGTCAATCATGTCGATGCGGTTTGTCATGCCGATGACGAGTATGTTGTTCAGTTGGTCTATACCATCCATCTAAGAGGAGTGAGCAATCGAGCTAGGACGGGAATGCAGTGTATTACCTTCGACAAAAGCTGGTTGACCACACTGTCACCGACACCTGTTCCACTGTTCGTAGAACCACGCTGTTTGAAGATAGCATCTAGTTCGTCGAAAATGATAATGTGAAGACCACTCTCGTCTCCCTTTTCCTTGTACTACTCATTGTTTCAGCACAATTGCGCAGGTAGGGATGGAAGCTGCGACTAACCTCTTTCTCAGCATCCGCAAACAGCTTCCGGACATTCTCTTCTGATGCACCAACGTACTTGTTCAGAATTTCAGGACCATTAACAATTTTGGGCTCCCGAGCATTCAGCATTTTGCCAATTTGACGAGCTATGAGTGTTTTACCGGTTCCCGGTGGACCATGGAGAAGGATACCTATTATGAGTCGCATTAGACATCTGTCGCGTCTTTCAATTTAATACTGACCCTTCACATGTTGAATTCCAAGCTTCTCGACGAGTGCTGGAGGGAATACGCGTGATGCAAACGCGCGACGGAAGATAGCGCCGAACTCCTCGTCAAGACCACCAATACCCATCTCTTCAAACTTGAAATTGGGTGCGATGATAGCATTCGACGCAGCCCTGGACATGAACAATAAGTGGAGCTCGAGCCTGAGGTTATAACTCACTTCTTCGCGCTTGATTTAATCTTGATCATACTATCACTGGCCTTCATGATAGTAACGTCAGTTCTGTCCATCACAACACCCATCTCCAAATGTGGCTGTTTTCCGAAACGTGCGCTGCTCTGCTGATCTGGGAGCTCCACCACGCTCATAGAGGCAACAGTCATCTTGAGCTTCTCTCCCTTGAAGTCGAAGGTGATGATCTCGCCCGGCGCGAAGACGACATTATTGAAGGTCTTGATAAAGTTGCGTGAAATGTCATCTGCAGAGTACGGCTCTGGATTTTCAATGCCCTTTCGTAGAAAGCTAACTTGGATATCGATGGATTGAAGAAAGGGGGGTGCCTGAGGGATCATGTCGATAGTGACATCGTCGCCTGACAGAGATACGCCTATCCACTGGCGTTGTGTAAGTCCGATGGCGACTGTACCCGGTCTGATTGTCCCGGAAGTGTCATGGCTAAATCACACTTAAAATGACTTGAATCAGGGAGAGGAAGCTGTACTGACCATGTTGTCATGGGGTATTCCCTTTGGCCAGAGTCACGATCTACCCTGCGTACGACAACCTGTGCACCATGCAGGAAGTCCGAAGGGCAAACAACCAAGCAATTCCTGAGAGCAAGGCCCTCGTTTGGCGTAGTGACCACTGCGTAGCTGTAATTGTAGTCGGTATAAGTAAGCGCAGAGGGGGACGTGGAAATACCTCATGCTCAGACCAGAGCGCGATGGAGGGGGTTTGCGTTCATGCGATCGTTTCTCGAAGAGAGACTGAGAAGGGTCGTTGTATTGAGTCTGTGGAGGAAGGTTACGTGCCATGGGTCTTGGGGCAGGTTCACGAGGTATAGTGGAGTATGAAGGGGATGGCGAGGGCTGTGAAGATCTGGAGAAAAATGACATTATAGAGTTGTGGTGGGTTCGGATATTATCAATGCAAGCGTGTCGTGGTCGTGGCCGACAAATCAGCCGCAGCGGTAGATGGTTGTTTGTATTTGTTGAATTCTAAAGCTGATGCCAAATATCAATCAACAACCCACTTCAGCGCTTCAGCACTTGCTTTTCAGTTTGGTCAGACAGACTCAGATCTGAGACTTGACCGTTTCAAATGTTCATCGTTGAACCTGTCGATCGTTGCATATATAAACAAACTCACTCCAACGTTCAATCAAATTACGACTTCGAATGTGTACTAAAGTCTGAGAAATGCTGCTTGGAAGACGGCAACTTCGAAGATGCTCAGATCTATGATGGTTACCTAGTCTTAGTATATCATGTCGACGTCGCCATGCTCAAGCGGACAGTTGCAATTGGTGTATACATGTAAAGCTTAGGTCATGTAACCGAAATCTTGTTCTCACCAAATGCCGCAGTGGAATTACCAAAATAGGGCACGTGGAAGGAGAGGAGACTCGGAAGCTTGTTGGTCGTAAGCCGACTTGGTGCATCACGTCCCAGAAGTTTCGCACACCTGCTTGTGCGAGCAGTTGCCGCAGTCTTTCTCTCCAACCATGTTCTCCTTTCCACGCCTGACCGATGATGATTTCCCTCTGGATCGACGTTCATGTCAATTGCTTGGTCCGACCGCTTTGGTACGTCAAAATTCTCTCGTAGAACACAGCATAGGAAAGGTTCATGACACATTATTGCTCAGGTCGTCCAGGCGCTCATGGGCGTGCTCGCAATACTTTCGCTGGTGTATAAGAGACATCGTGAGCCACAGAAACGACCTTGGAGAATATGGTTCGTCCTCATGGCTCACAGCACTCTAGTGAAACCACTGAAGCTCTTCACGATCATGCAGGCTCTTCGATGTATCCAAGCAAATTGTTGGACAGATGTTTGTACACGGTGTCAATGTTCTGATATCCGACCTTGGTTCACACCATAATGCCGGCAACGCCTGCACCTACTACTTTCTCAATGTTCTCATCGATACCACTCTCGGTGAATATCAATGGAACTCACTCGCCTTTAAAATTCATCTTTGTGATAGGTGTTGCTATAATATACGTCGTGCACCATGGTCTCACATACCTCTTGGCAAAGAGACTGCAACTCAAAGGTTACGAGTCGGGGCAGTATGGCTCTCCACCGTCGATAGCGTATTGGGCGCGTCAGGCCGCAGTCTACGTCTTTGCGTTGACGACAATGAAAATGATTGTTGTAGGGTTGTTTGCAGCGTGGCCAGGAATATCGAAGGTGGGAGATTGGTTGCTCAGCTGGACTGCTATTGGTGACGGCGATGCCTTTCAAGTCATCTTGTGTGTTGTCTTTTCCTCATGGTTATGGCGATCTTCTTATACTGCCCTTGTAGTGCCATGGGTCTCTTCCCTATCATCATGAACATCCTTCAATTCTGGCTCATCGATTCCATCGTTAAAGCCTCTTCAAGCTCTGCCGAACTTCCCACCAATTCACCCCGTATGTCTGATGTGCATGATCGAGAACCGCTCTTTCGTGCACCAGAAGACGACGAGGACGAGGACGATGATCATTGTGACATAGAGAACCCTCGACCCACTTACATAAGGATGCCAACTGGAGATGACGCAGAAACGATAGTTGTATCTGAAGACTTCAAGGGAAAAGATAGCGGAACCACCTCTCCATTATCGATACCCAAGTCTTCTACCCCATCTTCTCTCGTGCCGCACGATTATCCTCCAAGCGTCGGAAGTTTGTCATCTCATAGCTCTCGCTCTCGGCACAAGTACAAGCGTTCCCCACCTCCCCCATTGGAGTTCCATACGTCTCATATGCCAGCAATCAACTCCCCTGATCCCCCTCGATCGCATCAGGCTGATGTGGACCGCAGCTCATCGGCAAGAGAGGATCGTGATGGGCGACTAGAGGATGAGGAGCGTGCAGGCACACGGACAGAACAGACCAGGGGTATCGTCAGTAAGATTTGGCGCCATACGCTTGGGAGCTTGTGAACATCGGTTTCTGCTGTCATCATCCCACATTCATTCATTCATCATGTATGATTCCTTTTCGCTGCACCACCCATTTGTATCATAAATTCACGGGGTAATATTAATATTAGAGCGTTTGCTCACAGCTGGACACACTTTTTTTTGATTTTGAACTGACGCGATAGACAAGCACATGCGTATGATGGCGCTCACCTTACGTCAGGCAAGACACAGCATGGCTGGGTTTCCTCCGTACACGCGTTCCTTACTCGTTTCTCATCGTTCCTTACGCAGTTGCAAATAGATGTCATATCCCTAGAAATAATGGTCGTACACACATCCTCAGCCTCCTTAGAACCCACCTCACAGCCAGCTGAATCCATGAGCGGCAATTTTACCCTAAAAAACATTCTCGGAACGAACCACGAATCAGTCGAACACCCTCGACTCAAAGAAAAAGACTCCGACACCACTGGTCCCGGTGAGGGATGGGACGAAGAATCGGCTGTTAGGCCTGCTGCGGATGGGTTCTGCGTCGAATGCGAAGGTGTGTTGCCGATAGGAAGTGATCATGCAGATCGGGTCGATCTTACCACGTGTATAGATCAGCCAGCTCAAGTTGTGTGCGACACATGCGCAGATAATTATTGTGAAGTCTGCTTTGCAGCGCAGCACCGGAAGGGGTCGAGGAAAACGCATGTCACAAAACCAATCCCAAGTGGCGTCAAGTCTAAGTCAGTGCAGAATGGTGCGGGTGGGGACGCGAAGAAAAACGGGGAGGTACGAATTTTGTTCGGCTTAGTTACGGTGGATCTGACGCTTACTTTTGTTATCAGCAAGAAGACGATGTTGATATGGATGACTCTGATGAAGAACTCGACCGAGAAGCATCCAAAGCGCCCGTCTCTATCCAAATACCAGGCGCCCAACCTACAATTGGGTCCAAAGTCGGCGAGTGGTTTGTCGACCGTGCAAAATACATCCCTCTTCGACTCACCTACGGCGAGCGCAAGTACCTGCGCCTTCTCGATGCCGCGCTTCAAGTGTCCGAGTACACAGATAAGATCGACACACTAGGTTTTGGGCTTTCGAAGCCAAAGCGTATTGTGCATCAAATTCGCGAGCTGTGTGCGATTCTGTCTGGGCTCGTCCTTGCTGCCGACTACAAACAGGGCCAAGAATTGTTCACGGATCGCGATTTTCAGTCCAACGCGGACTTCTACCAGACTATCTTTGAGCTCGGTCGGAGACATAAGATCATGAACCCAGATAAAATGCGCACGACGTATGGAAAGTTGATATATTTGTTACAGGTGAGTTCTGTATTTCGGCGATATTGACTATGCAAACACTGCTCTTCGTAGGACAGTCAGTCTCCGGATGTTAGAGACATGCTCAGCTTTTCCTGCGTCAAACCCATCTTATCTGTGTACACCATTCTTGAAGAAAACGATGCTCTCGACATGTTACGAGATGATCTCATCATGCCCGCCACGCAGGAAATCTATTCTGAAGGGCGCTCGAGGAGGGAAGTCCAACGGGATATCAAAAACAAGGAGCGCGCTATCGAGACGCTCGCTTCGAAATACCAGCGCTCGGGGTTAAATCAAGAACAAGTCCGTCAATGTATATACAGCATCGGCGATAATCACGCGTTCTTGCGGACGAATCGTGATCCCTGCGAAAAGATGATCACGTACTTGAAACAACACTTCCATCCAACGCAAGCAAAAGACAACAAGTCCAGCTTGGCGATCCGGAGTGGCAAACAGGGCGCACGACTCAGCCACGATCATGCAAAACAATACGCATATGTCCTACAGAGTCTCACGTTATGGCGTGAGATCCTACATGGTTGGTCTTTGAAGGTATTTTGTATCCGTAATACTGATTCATCTGTTCGACAGACATGTTCCGGCTATGGTCGCTCGCTGAACAGGACTTACTTGCGGAGAATGTACCTTACCGGCTACGGGATACCGGTCAGGGGCTAAATCGTGTGCAAGCAGCTCCCAAAACCTTCCACATGATGCACACGATCCTACACCGTGCGCAACAAAGCGTGGGAACCTGGATTGGCTCATCTGCAATCCACATGGGTGACCACAATGTGCCCAACGCGCTCATGTTCATCGGTACGTTTTACTTCCATAATACTGTCCGCGTCTTTTCTTAGATATGTTTCGCATAGATAAATATTCCCAAATCTACCGGATCCTACTGCCTATCTGCAATACCCTCTCACAGATACCCAGCCTTGCGGAAAAACCTGCGCTGCGCTCCTACATCGAAGATGACTTTGGTTCACTGGATAATTGCGTGCGCGAGATTTTGTGCGATTTCTTCCAGCATGGGTTCGATGGCTCTGGGGCCGATAACTTCTTTGACGCGGGAAGCTGTATCGACGGCCGTCTGACTAGCGCATGGAATTGGTGTGCACAACTGGAAAAGAAGAGGTATTTCCCTGTATTTTTGCTCACAGGTACGTTCGTTATTAAACTTGATGAACGTTTGTAATTGACTGCCTGCTCAGGATTTGTTGGATTCGACGGTGACTGGTAGGGATTGGATTTATGCTGTTCCATCGACACAATACTTTGATTGTTAGCTGTTTTTGTTTAACTACGGCGATCTTTGACACCTTGCATGGCTGCGCACTGTGTGTGTGATTTCTTCCAGTATGGGTCCGATTGCTCTGGGGCCGATAACTTCTTTGACGCGGGAAGCTGTATCGACGGCCGTCTGACTAGCGCATGGAATTGGTGTGCACAACTGGAAAAGAGGTATTTCCCTGTGTTTTTGCTCATAACTTCATCGTCACACTTCGTGAACGTCTGTGATTGACTGCCTGCTTAAGATTTGTTGGATTTGACGGCGACTGGATTTATGCTGTTCCATCGACATAATACTTTGATTGTGAGTTGTTTTTGCTTAATAACTGGGGATCTTTGACACCTTGCATGGCTGCGCACTGTGCGTCGTCATCACCCCACGCACGCATGCCCAAAAGTATTTCTGACCTGTGAGTATAAATGTCGATATTCCATACCCAAATAAAATACACGTGATCTACATGGTCCAGCCATTTCACTACTGAATTCCAAGCCTCCCGCGATCATCCCGCAAATCATCATGTGGCCATAAACTCCACCCGCCTCAAAGTTGGCCAACCAGAAGCTTCAACGGAAGGGTAATCATCGACTTGAGTAGCACTGGGCAATGATAAATGAAGTTCCTCCAAATGCTCGAAACTCGGCATCAAAGGGAACAGCGCATCCATTATATCATGCGCCACGCCATCGTGGTTGTGGAGAACTGGTGAGCGGCTGATCGTGAGAGATAGCGATTGCAGCGATGTGCTATACTTGTTCACGATGGTAGAAAATAGACGGCTGCAGTCTTCAAGTCGTGCGGGCCCACGGCTGTGCCTGACGGTCAATGAGCGGACACACATACTGGAAACGTTCGTGATGAAGGCTTCCGCAAGGGCGGGCGTGCCGTGTATATCCAGCCTCTCCAGATGTGGAAAGAGGGAATGTGGGGTATCCCATATGCAGCTGGTAGGTGGGAGCTCTATCTTGAGCTCGATCACGGGTGATTGCGAAAGAACACAACATAGTGATTTGAGGACATTTGAGCTGATGAATGCGGATATCTCGACACTTTGCAAGTGTTTGAAATGAAGGGGTGTCGTGTCCAAACGGTCGCTGTTATAGCTGTAGTCTTCGACGTGGAGATGTTTCAGGAAAGGTGCATCGCGCGCCGCGTGTGCAAGAGCAGCCTGGATACAGGAATCTTTACAGTTGATGTAAGCGGGGCCCGAAATTTCCAGCGTTTGCAGCGTTTCTGGAAACACCCGAATGCCGGGTTGTATAGGTTCCTGAAGCTGCATCGACATGGATCGTAGGAAGGGGAAGACGTTGAAGTTTGTTCGGATGGTGGCCACACCTGCGAGGAAGTGCGAGGCACCGCTGTACAACACCCGCACACGCCTAGCATATGCGTCAAAAGCCTTCCACTCGTGTATAGGGGGGCATTGAAAGTTCGCGATACTCTCTGCGCTGAATTGGTATTCGACCTATAGAACGAGTCAAAATTACGTGGGCCTAACATGCTCAAGAACATTGCGTACCCAAAGCGTCAAAACTCTCGGGGGTAAAAGGGGAATGAAGGGGGAGAAAAGGCTCATCCGCCTCCACAGGACATCCAAAGTTGGGTCTGAGAATGCTTTGCAACAACGTGCAAGACGTGAAAGAGACTTGCGATCATCCTCTAGCTGGTATGAAATTTCTGAAAGAATCTCGGAAATGTAGAGAGCGCGACGACTTGAGACCATGGCTAATTGACCAAACTCTTATCGTGCACTGGCTCGGAGGGTGGGTTGGGTTGGCGAGAAGTGTGGAGGGACTGTGGATGCGGGCCAATACAAGACCAAGTGTTTTTGACACTCGCACTCTCTCATGGGTGCGAGTGTTTCATCTTGGTCGAGCGCCATCCTTGCCCATTAGTACTGGTCCATCGATTCCTGTGAATATAATGAATGGAAGTAGAAATCATGTCTCGCGGGAAGGCCAAGAATTTATCACCTAGATCCAGTAAGTCGTGGGCCCTTCTTGCGGATCGTATAGTTAGCAACAGCACGCACGGCCAATGTTATCATCTCATAATAGCCTGCCTTGTGCTTCTCCCAGATGGCGACATTCTCAGTGCTCATCAGCACTCCCACACTGCCGCACAGTCTTCTCATGATCCACGTTCGCATTGACAGCAACCTAACCCTGATCAAAACGGCATATGTATTCCTAAATATATAGTAGGCGTTCCGTCAGTACTCAGACCAGTTTCTTCCGTAAAAACACCCTTATGTCGCTTGAAAGTCAAGAAGTTTGAGAAATGGCCATGTAGGAGACTCAAATGTGAGCTCCGGCGCTAGATGAACGTAGCGATTGTGCGGCAACGAGAGGTGGAGAGTCCCTAGTCGTTTGAAACTCGGTGCAAGCGCATAAAAAGCATCAAGAACTGCTTGGGAAAGATCGTGCAGGTGGTTCGTGGTGGGTGACTGACTGAGTGTCAGCGAGAGTGTCTGAAGAGTATTGCTGTATTTGTCCGCAACACACGAAAGAAGTTGGCAGTAATCCGCAGCGCTTGCGGGTCCTTTTGTGTGGTGAATGCTAAGCTCCTGGACACTCTTGCTGGCAAGATGGGATACGAATTGTTCGGCAGAAAGCGGATTGCCATAAATTTGCAGCGATTCCAGAGCGGGAAAGACGGGAGATGAGATGCTCCACTCCTTATTTGGGAGAGCCGGAAGTTCGAGTTTGAGTTGTGTCACAGGCGCTTGGGAAAGGATGTGACAAAAAGACTGCAGGAGACTGTAGTCGAAAAATGCAGATATCCTGACAGCTCGGAGATGAGCGAAATGGAGAGGTGGCAGTGATGATTGGGCAACAGAATAGGTAAAATCTTCAACATGAAGATATTCCACCAATGGCGCATCGCGAGACACGTGCGCGATGGCCATTTGGACACGGTCATCATTGCAGTGTACATACGCAGGTCCGGATATCTTCAGAGAGCGCAGCGAGTCCGAGAAGAGGCGGACTTGTATATCAAGTGGCTCCACCAGTTGAAGAGTCAGAGATCGTAGCAATGGGAATAATGTGATTTCGGAGCGTATGCGGGCTACTATTTGGTGAAAATGCCATCCAGAATATAACCTGCGCACTCTGCGTGCGTAACTGTCGAACACCCTCCACTCTTCTTCGGGCGGGCACGGGAACTCGTCAAGGGTCACTTCGTCGAACTGGCAGTGGTCCTATATATTCTTGAATATGACATAATTGATGCAAAGAACTTTATATGCTCACCCATAAGAACTTCACACTCGGCGGCAGGAGGGGGATGAATGGGGAAAAGGACTGCACCGAAGACCACAGGACGGTGAGAGCAGGTGCTGAAAATGCACGGCAGCAACGAGCAAGACGCGCTAGCGCTTTCTTGTCATCCTCAAGTTGGTATGAGATGGCGAGCAAGATCTCTGATATGAAGAGTGCATTCGGAGGAGATGGTTGAGCCATGAATTTGATTGCACTTGCACTTGACTCGATACCGAAAACTTGGCCATCTTATAAGAGCGAGATCGGCCGGGATCCGCTCTGTATCTAGAACGCAGTCGACGTTAATTAATGACATCCATTATTCTTGGTGGTGGTTCGACGTAGAGCATGGGAGAGGTGGTAAATTTACATACATAAGCGGCGTTATCCAATTACGCCCGCCGCATTAAAAACAGATCCACTAAGTTAAATTCGTGACTTACCAAGTTCAGTCATGAACAAAACTGTGCTAGCACTACACACATAGCATCGGGGCCCCATACTTCGGGGCCCTGGAGCTGCTTGAGCAGTTTTTGTATCTGGCAGCCAGGGCCGGGGCGAGGATCGACACGTCGACATGGCATCTCGTGGTACTCCACGTCACGACTCTGGTCACCATTGACGAAGTTTTACTGTGCACACGTATACCATCATCCGTGCAATCCCGGTCAAATCGTATGGTGCCATGCCATTACAATTTGTCCCTACTAACCAGTACTAAAGGCCAGTGACTCCGAGTCATCGCCATCAAATTCAAGCCCGTCCAACTTGGAACATGTCGCTTCTCAAAATACCTCTAGTTTTCTTATCAGCTATCGCGGTCAATGTAGCAATCACACCTCCTCATTCTTTGTCCACCGAGGAGTTACATGGTCGGTCTCTGTCTCTCATCTCAAAATGTTTTCGTAAAATGAAATACCCCTCGCAAACAATATCCGTTCGTCGGATCGCTCTGTATTTTTAGGAGATTTCACTCAACAAGGTTATCCAGGGGTTGTACTGGACAGGGGCATTGGCAGAAATAGCTGCTATCATTGCTCGCCGCGTTGATTCCTCAAAAGTACCGCAATTTTTGCAAGCGCCATCCGAGGCTCTTAGCGCTCTCACAGACGTCCCTATTACGTCCTCTTTTCTTGTGGGTAGTGGCCTCGTGATCAGCGGTGGATTCATCCGCTGGTTATGCTACCGAACCCTTGGTCGCTATTTCACGTTTCTACTCAGCGTGCGCCAAGATCATCGGCTTATCACCACCGGACCTTACGCGATCGTCCGCCATCCTTCTTACACAGGAATGATGATGTTATGCATCGGAAATATCATTCTACATGGCTCCCCCAAATCATGGTTAGGGGCCTCTGGTATATCGGCGAGGATTCCTGGAGTATCACTGGTTGTCAAGGCTGGAATTGCCCTGTGTACCGCGGTGAATTTGGCGTTGCTCATAAGAACGAAGAGAGAAGATAAGATGATGCAGTCGGCCTTCGGAGAAGAATGGGAGGCGTGGGCGAGAAGAGTGAAGTATCGGATCATTCCTGGCGTGTACTGATGCCATGCATTGAACCTTGCTGGCCATGCGTCACGTCAAGCGGTCATTGATCTTTGGGTAATCTATTTAAATTTCGACAGGCCCCGGACAAGCCCCAGAAGTCTTGGATTCTAGCCGTGTATTTATTTGCATTCAGTTTGTGTGACATACCAAGTGATTTGGATTATATGGTTTGGAACCTATGACAGTCATGCGTGACTAGTCCGAGTATTGAAGTTGTGCCCTGAGTCAAGCAACGCCGCGGCTCGCCTACGCTGGCCGTGTTGTTTTTTTCTGGTTGGCTTTGACCGACGCCCGTCCGATAACAATCATGCTCTAGAATGCCTGCTAAAGTGCGCCAAAACCGCCCACAGAAGTTCCGGCCAGTACTGGAGTGATACCCTCCAAAGTAAGGTGGGTAGGGAACATACAATACTGGAATGGCACCACACCATCACCCCACCCTCACCTTCCGCAACGAATCAACAATGCGTGGACTTAGTTGCAGAGGATATAGTGAGAAGCGAGTCAGACAATGATGCTCGATTTTGTTGAGGGCCCCTGCCATCAGAAAACAACAAAGAGTGACGGACCTTCGCCAACAATCTGCGTGGTTGGATGGACACATGTAAATTCCACGATAAATATTTGTTGGTGGTTATGTTTTTCCGTTCAGCTCTTAGACATGCAGCTTCCAGAACATTGTCTGGAAACTACAAGTCTAAGTGGCGGAGGGGAGTAGTGATAGGGGAGAACAAGTTCGACGCGAGCGATAAAACAAGGATGTGCGTATGAGTGATGTTGAACGTTGAAGAACGTTGAAGCTGCCAGATGGCGCTCGTGTTGTATGCGCCGGTAACTTCCGAGCGCCTCGGCATCGCAAGCCGCGGAGCTTGTGTATAGCCACACGTCATTCTCACACTTTGATAGATCCAGATTGGCAAACGCACTTTGCAAAAACATCCTCAAATTGATATCTCTTTACCTTGTTCCCCCATCTTCCCATATACTAGGCGCAATAGATCATGCACCAGCGGCGGGCGCGTCCTTTCTGGCAAACTGTCGCGAAGAAGTATGAGACTTGGCGGATATCAAAACTCGTGACAGTAACTTCGAAGCTGCCGAGTTCTATCTGTTTGAAATTGATAGCTTTGGCACCTCGCCGTTAACCAAACTCATGAAGCTTCGCAGTTCTGAATAGGACATTCCAAGGTCCTTCGCTGACAGACAGTGGGACTGTAGGGGCTCTGCTCGCAATCGCGTCTTGAATTTCATCCCGTAATCTCATCGTGTTGCACGGATACTTGCATATTTGGTTGGCTTTCTGCACTCCATTTCCACCCGCCCGAAGTCTAGCATGCATCTGGTGTTCGAATATGGGCTTGAAAAGGCCGCTCCTCATGAACTTCCCGCATGTTGTGAGCAACAGCTTTCAGACTGATTGGTGTATAAACATTAACCCGCTCCTTATCAGTAAGAATCCCGAACTCAACAACATTTGTCCAATTCCTTTTGAGGGCTGTTTACATCGATGCAGCCTTTTAGCGAATACCTCCCCAACCGTCTGAGGGATGTAGTTGAAGGTCTCGAAACTTGTTGCCCACACCTAGATTAACGACATCGGCTTGCCACTTGCGATGCATTTTGATCTGTTGCGTCCCTACCTCTTTTCATCCAGCAAGTGCTACCCGTACCCGTGGAAGGTACGGTGTTGGCGGGTGCAGGTGCAGTATCAACTTTCCAACGGTGTTACCCTTGTGGTACCCTAAGTGCTAGGGCACCGACTCGCCTCCGAGGCACAAGTTGTCGCCTGCGTTAGGTTTTCCACCCGATTTTCTTCAGCGTAGAATCTACTGTGGTCATCAATGCTGGATTCTAGCTCGGTATCTTCAACCATGATCATCATATTCCTCTCTGCTGCATGCCCGTTAACTGATTCCTCAGGAAGGATGGCGACTAATGTATGAGTTTGGCCGTCCGAACCATATTCATCACAGGAAGGTCGGAAGCTAACAGCTACATTCGTTTGCGACAGGTATACACACGTCACCACCGGATCCTACGA
This sequence comes from Suillus clintonianus, assembly GCF_016758775.1. Lineage (NCBI taxonomy): Eukaryota > Fungi > Basidiomycota > Agaricomycetes > Boletales > Suillaceae > Suillus > Suillus clintonianus. Next base: position 60,918 of record NW_024539290.1, on the reverse strand, counting down.
TACGTTCGCCGACCTTGACTAATGGTGCCATACATCAAATTGATGCTTTTGCATGTCTTCTCGCAATCATCGTAAGGTAAGGGCATCTGATGTATCGCGAATTCCACCGCTCATCATTGATAGTTGCTTGTCTGCACTGGGTTTGTCACTCGTAGCCTTCACACTGAGGATCGAGAAAACACCACTCTTTGCATTAGAACCCTAGACCTAGGGTGACCATACTGCCCTATCGGTATCACGTCATCTATCAACCCCCATTTCTTTTTGTCTTGAACCTTCCGGAAGGTGAGTAAGGCTGTTCTCACCATTCTACGTGTTCATGATGGTCCATATGAGCAGTTCAGTCTTCACTATGAGCAACGGCGTCAAGTCAAACGCTGAGCCATGGACGGATCTCCGATCTGATACCGTCAGAGACTCATTGTGCATGATCGGCCGAGAACACCCGGAGTGCGTGCCAGACTCATGCGGCCCGCACGAGAAAGCTCAAAGATATCGACCAATTAGACTTTGCGTAGGACAATCAAAGTTGTCACCTGGTGCACGTAGATATAGTACATCCGTCCTCATGAGATTGGATAGGAGCCTCAGTGTTACCTAGATCCAATCAGACTGACAGCGCATACTCGTAAGCACCTGCCCTGCCGTACGCAGCTCATAATGGATTATATAAAGGCAATTGAATAGATCAAGTGTTCTTTATGAAAATGTCCCTCTTCAAAATCCCACTCATTCTCTCGTCTGCTATCGCTGTGCACGTAGCGCTCACTCCCCCACATGCCCCTGCGAAGAGCGAGGTTGTTCATGATACCTTTAATGAGTGGGTCATCATCCAGCATGTTAAATACGGGCTCCCGATCGCGAAGGTACCTGTTCACGGATTATCCACGATCCTCTTTGATGCCGAACTATGCCCCAGATAATTTACTGGGGTGTTTCTTGCGCAGAAACTGCTCTCATTCTCTCTCGTATTACGGACCCCAGCACACTTCCCAGCGTAATACAAAACGCAGTCGGTCCAATTCTTCCAAGGATCCAGGACAAGATCCAGGACGTACCAATTACTCCTCATTTCCTTTTCGGTACCGCAGTTGTTGCTGCAGCGGGATACCTCCGCTGGTCGTGTTTTCGCACCCTTGGTCGTTTTTTCACATTCGAGCTCACCACTCGCAAGGGTCACCAGCTTGTCACGGGTGGACCATACTCAGTCGTACGCCACCCTTCCTACTCAGCAGCTATTATGCAGTACATCGGCGTAGTGATCTTGCACGGATCTGCGACTTCATGGCTTAGACAATCGGGGGTCTTAGGTATTCCTGGACTGAAAGTGGTTCTGTTGGGGTGGCTGCTGGAGAGAACGGTTACTGTGGTAAGCCTCGTGCGTAGGATCAACCAAGAGGAGGAGGTCGTGAAGTCAATGTTCGGAGACGAATGGAAGAGGTGGGCAAAGGTTGTCAGGTACCGGCTTATACCCGGCATCTACTAAACCCAATGCCCACGTCATGAAGGCCTAGATGGGATTTCTTACTGACGTGCACATCGTGTGAAGCAGAGCACAATAGGCTGTGCTCATAAGCCGCGGTCCATCGCAGGGGAGAACGTTGCGTGCTCTTTCCGGTAAATAGCTCTAGTTATTGCGTTACAACCTTAATATACCCATGATGATGTACACTTATATACATCATAGATTGTCCATTCGTCCACCACATCTAGGGCATGCTCAAGACCAGTGCCTTCAACTTCTCGAAATTGGGTGTCCCAAAGCCAGTGACTGCAGGTATTGTCAGCACCGAAATAGAAAACTACTCGCCAAATGCAGACACTTACCAGGATCCCATCCAGTGGTGGCCTGCGCATGGGCATCACATCAATAACACGACTCGAAGGCATACAGATATGACATACATTGAAGCCCTGAGTTCCACATCCTGGGTTGTTGCCCTCAGTGATATCGTTCAGCGCGGTGTACCCAGTGGAGTACAAGAAAGGGTTAAGGAAACCGAGAGGGGCTTTGCCGACATTAATACGTGCGTCATTCAGCATGGAAACGAACGAGGCGAATGTGGGTGAAGAACAGGATGTGCCTCCAACGTGTATCGTCTGGTTCTGGTAAACGACAAGGAAGTTCAGGCCCTGTGCAGACACATCGGGATAGGCCTGATTGAATGTTAGCCGTCAGATCCTTACATGCTGCAAAGGTCACTTACGCGCCCATAGCTACAAATTAGCGACTCAATTAACATATACTGTGGGGAGTAGTTCATTACACTTACGGGGTGAAGAGACCCTCATAGGTACCAGGAGCGAGTTTTGTTAGGTACTCTGTGACAGCAACCTCTTGGTATGCAGGACGAACGAACTGGCGAGAGCGTGTCACCATATCAGCATGCATTAATGATAGCCGTCAAAATTGCTCACATAATTACTGAAGCCACCACCAGAGAAGAACACAGCAGTCTCTGGAATATTGACAGTGCCGCCGACAGTCGTCACGCTTTACCCGATCTTTAGTCGTTGTACTCCTCGGTTGCAAATATCACTCACTATGGACAGGAAGCGGGGAAATCAGGCAGAAATTTCGTGACATTGCGCCCGTCGTTGGAGTAGCATATCTGTGTGGCAGGGTTGGCATCGCCATCACCAACACCAAAATCACCAGAGGAGAACAACACAGAAACTCCTCGAGCACCAAGAACTGCCATGCCGGCGCAGACACGGGTCGCGTAGGTGAATGGGACAGTTTGCTCATCGTCACCGTAACTGGTAGAGATCGTTTGGGGAAGCATAGGCTGCGAAAGAACATAGTCGAGCCACTGGGATCGTAGATATCAGCACATGAAAATTTTCATCAGTGGCTCGAACGCACATATGAGTATGGCTCGTTCGTATCAGTCGGCGTCACCATATCGGGTATGAAAGGGGGCTCGCCAGCGGTCGAGTAGAACGTTCCGGGAGTGGGCCATGTGAGTCCAAAACCAAATTGAGTGTCAAGGTTAGCTTCAATGCCTGCTGCCGCATAGCTCTGGTTGTTCAGTCCACCTGTGGAACAAATAAGCAACCTAACTATTGACGAGCCTTGAGTGCAGCATACCGTTAATGGAAACGAAAGTGTAGTTTGAACCGTAAGCAGATGGGTTTTCAAGCTGGTAGAATTGTTGAAGGTCCATGTTATTGGCATACTGGCCTAGGTAAGCAGTGAGACCCAGCTTGTTGCCGTTCGTGGCAGACGTGTTGTAATCTACTCCATTATATAACTGCTTCAAGCATGAAACCGTGACCGTGCTGTTGCAGCTTGCATCAACCTGATTGCCTGCAGGCCCTGTGATCGTCCCGTTAGATGTGCTCGGGACTGGAGGCTGCACCTGGTTGGTCCAGTGCAGCGTGCTCTTGAACGCCTTGAAACGAGCGAACATGGTCGTAGGCTGAATAAGATCGACATGGTCGTGCAAGATCTCTGGGAGACTGTAGCTCGTGGTCCGGACAATGCTCTCTCCGGTCTTGGCGTGCTTGTAAACGTGATAAGTCTAGACATCCAGCGGTCAATGGACCGTAATCTCCGGAGTCAAGATTGCATTGCTTACGGTATCTAGCATCTCTTCGGCAAGGCCGACTGGGACACGAATAGTGACCCAATCGTTGGCAGATGAACGACCGAGACTTTCTTCCGCCAGGCCGAATGAGGCAAGCCATTCATTGACGATGTCCAAAGTCTCGGGATGGGGAGCCGTGAGAGCGTCGGTTTCTTCCTTCGACAGGTGCGCCCCATAACGTGCGTGGTTGGGGTCGCTCACCTCCCAGAGATGCTGCTCGAGCTCCGGGAACTTGGGCTGAGGCAAAGCGATCTTGAGCTCGAGCATATGATGCTTGGGCGCGGGAGAGTGCCTGGACCATCCGCGGGGAGGACCATGAATGCTCTCTTTCACCTTGTGTTGGCAACCCTTGAAAGGTGCTGCTGCGCTAGCAAGAGCAGCCGCGAAAGGGAGCCCGAGCAGAGAGGTGAGTCTCATTGTCAGTACGGGAAAGGCTTGCACTCACGAGAACTTGACGTGGCACCGTTATATACGAGAACAATTTTGGCGACCTCGTGTGAAGCTTAACCGATTCACCGAATGATCATGCTCTCCGTGATCCCCAGTCCGCATGCGCTGCTGGGAGAATCTGTTTAATCCACATGTAGAGGTCCTTCTGTGGGTACTGATTCGGCTAGATGGCGCCAGGCCGTTGACAATAATAAGATGCGACTACGGCATAGTACCTGTTTGAAGTTGGTAAGTTACAGTCAGAACGGCTCACGAAACCTCCAGGGATCGTCGCCTGTTACTAGAAAAGTAAATCAGTGCCGCAACAAGGGTCACACTGTGGTTGCCAACGGCGCCAGTACCTTAAAAGTTATCAAATATTCTCCCATCACCAATATAACGACAAAGATCTCTACATAAGTGGGCGTGCCAGGAGGATTACATTTGAAATATTGTTCATGTGGGCAACAGCTACTATGCGCTAGGTATTGCTCGACAGCGCCCTGAACTCCTTCCTGAGCTCGAGAAAATTTTGACGTGTTCAAGCGTGTTCACAACTTCAGGGTCCAGAGTCCAGGGTGGAAAAATTGAGGCTGGTTCAGGAGCAACAACGCGGCCGCATCAACTTTCTGAAATACATCAGCGCAAAAAAAAGTATAAGTAAATTTGGGAGTCTCGATTAGTGAAGCGGACTCCGAGTCCGTCCAGCTGGCAGTTTTGAAGCACCAAAAATATTATTGGCGATTGAACGTTAACGTTGTTTGTGCATGTTGTCCAAAAGCTTTGAACTTTGAATTGCAGCAAGCCAGAAATTTCGTCAAGCAAAATGGCTACCGCAGATTCTGTGTCAGTGTTCGCAGAAGGGACTTTTGAAGAACAGGTATGGCTCACTCTGCTCTTGAGGATTCATTTTTTGATCTCTAGTCAGATACAAGAGCTAGTAGATTATGCCACTCGAAGTAGCCCAGAGGATGAACGTGCTACCGCCTTGCAATCTTTCCGAGATATCGTAAAGTCAGGCGAAGGGGCTAAACCCATTGAAGAGGATCAGGAAAGAAGACGGCGCGCATTGATCTTTGCGCTGGATCAGACGAAAGGCTTGGGCGACGGATCAGAGCAAGGTGCGTCAGGAGGATCCTCAGCATTTTCCACAGTGAATTAATCTGATTTCGAAATGCAGAAATCGAGGGCTATTTCAACCTTCTCTTCTCTCACTTGCTGACACTATGGGCAAGCAACTCGCCAGAAACTAATCATCATGTCTCCTCACTCTTGTATATTCTTACTTCGTCACATTCCGACCAGCCATCAGTGAAGTACCGCGTGTAAGTACTAAGCCTTGAGCACCTTAAAGCAGGCTGTGTGCTCAGTCCCTAAACAGCATATCAAATCTCTTCAATGCTACCCCTCGTAATTCAGCTCTCCGCCTACCTATCTACAAAGCCTTACTACAGGTCGCCACTGAAAATGGAGAGCTCGAGTCATTACGCCTAACCAGAAAAGATATCGAGCAATGGCTACAAGAATGGGATATATCTAGTGAAGAGCGCAGTCAGTTCCTCAAATCCATTGTCGAGGCATTCATAAAATCTGGCCAGCCGTATGTGTTATTTCATTTGACCGATGAGAGCTGTGATTGACATTTGTTTCATACAGGGAAACGGCTTATCACCACACTCTTGCCTATGTTTCTTCATTACCGTCATCATCGCCTGACGGTCAATCCGCAGCTATTGATGCCATAGCCTTGGCATTGCGCTTACCCTCCTTGTTTGACTTGGATCCACTGTTCAAGTTGGACGCCGTTGTCGCAGCAAAAGATCACGAGCTTTTCTCGCTTCTCCAGATATTTTTGAACAGTGGGCTACCAGAATTCCATTCGTGGCTCGAAAGTCATCCCGCTGTTCTCGAAAAATATGGTGGGTTAACTCATTTCAAATGATATCGCAAACTTGAACCGTTCATGGGCTCGTAGAACTCGATCAGGCGCAACTTGAGCGGAAGATCCGTCTTCTGTCATTTGCGTCACTAGGTTTTGCACACGTCGGGCATGATCTACCATATTCAGAGGTCGCATCGACCCTGCAGATTGAATTGAGTCAAGTGGAGAAGTGGGCGATTGATGGTATGTTCTCTTGAGTTCATGTTGTTTAGAATTATCTTAAATATTAATATTCAAATAGTGATCCGCACCGGTCTTCTTTCGGGAAAGCTCTCACAAACTACCCAATCTCTACATGTCTACCGCTCGTCAGCGCGCACGTTTGAGCGAGAGCAATGGGAGGCACTGGAAAAGCGTCTTGTTGCGTGGAAGGCGGGCCTAGCGAGTGTGTTGGAGGTTGTTACTAGCGCACAAAAGCGCGGTAACGGTTCGGCTGTGAGTGAGGTCGTGCAGCAAGTCACGCAGACGGGCACCGAGAGCGTTCAGGTTGATGCCGCGTAGTCTATATTAGATTTGTATTCCCAGTCATTCCAATCTTGATTACTTGCGTGCTAGACGAATTTCATGGACAACCTGGCACCAATGCCAGTGGTTATCACGAGAGCAGTTCGAGGCCTCTACGTAAATCATTGTGTGTTTCACGATTTGGCACTAGTACTAAGTCTGGACACTCGGCAACCTTGGTTTGATCAACCAACAAACAACAACAACGCTTGCGATCCTTAATTCTATTTCATCACGATCCACGGCCGTTATCATGAACATGCGAGGTATCGATCAAGTTGACACTTGATGGAAGATGGAGTGTTGTTGATGCCAACCAAAACTTGAACCCGCTACTGCCGAAAGGGATATTATCCTGACGATCATTCCTATCTGGCAAATCACATCTTTCGTGCGGACAGGTCGCCTTTCCTGCGCAGGCCCGGAGGACTTCTTCATGTTTCATGCATTGCACAGTGGACCAGCAAACGCAGTATCCATAATATCGGTGGGGTGGTTTATATGTGAGATCCAGGCGCAGATCTTCGAAGGTACAGGACCTTGTGTTGACTGTCTCGCCGTGCGCGGCGTACGGTATTACTAATTTACGGCCCAGGAACACCTTTGAATTTTCGTTGAGGCCGCCATATGGGAATCTCAGGCTGTCTCTTGTGTGCTGGTGGAGGATTATTATTAGCCATATGAACCGATCCACACCCAGACGGCATACTCTGCATACATAAGTATAGGTATAGGCAAGCTGCGCATGGCATATTTCTCCGAAATTAGTGCCCATGATATCACGGCGGAGACGCCCGTGTTCAAGTTGTTGACGCTTTTTCGGACAGGCAGGCTCGTGCGACGTGGAACCAAATTAATTGCCAAACGTTGTCAGGTCCATCAACACGTATGTAACGAAGCATGGTCTGCCAGCTGTATTGGAGCGCGAATATGGTTCTTCATTGGCTTGATCGACCTCGTTATATGTAAGTACTACAACGAGGCATGAAATTCAAGACCTCGTGCGTACCGGCCTGTGTATTGTGCACTGACAATGAAGCTCGTTACTCTGCTTGGGCTCCCCTTCGCGGCTGCTCTCGCTAGCGCTGTATCCTTCAAGGGCTGCCAGAACAAGGTGAAAGAGAGTATTCACGGTCCACCGCGTGGGTGGTACAAGCATGCTCCCGTGCCCAAACACCACATGCTCGAGCTCAAAATCGCTCTTCCTCAGCCCAAGTTCCCGGAACTTGAGCAGCACCTCTGGGAAATAAGCGATCCGAGTCATGCACGTTATGGGGCGTACCTGTCGAAGCAGGAGACGGAAGAACTCATGGCTCCCCACCCTGAGACTCTGGACGTCGTCAGCGAATGGCTTGCCTTACACGGTCTGGCGGAAGAAGATATTATCCGTTCGGCTGCAAGAGATTGGGTTACTATTCGTGTGCCAGTGGGCCTCGCAGAAGAGATGCTGGATACTGTGAGCAATGCAATGTCACCTTAGGAGATCACGATTCATTGACTGGTCAATGTCTAGACTTACCATGTTTACAAGCACGCTGAGACCGGCGAGAACATCGTCCGGACCACAAGCTACAGTCTCCCTGAAATCTTGCACGACCATGTTGATCTTATTCAGCCTACGACCATGTTCGCTCGTTTCAAGGCGTTCACGAGCACGCTGCACCGTACTAATAAGGTGCAGCCTGCGGTCTTGAGCACGTCCAGTGGAACGATCACGGGGCCTGCAGGCAATCCGGTTGATGCAAGTTGCACGGACACGATCACCGTCTCGTGCTTGCGGCAGCTGTATAATGCAGTAGACTATAAATCAAACGCCACAAACGGCAACAAGATGGGTCTTACTGGTTATCTGGGCCAGTATGTCAATAATCTGGACCTTCAGCAATTCTACCAGCAAGAGAACCCTTCTGCATACGGTTCAAACTACACCTTTATTTCCGTTAACGGTGGGTTGTAGTTGGGGCTTCGTCAATAGTTACGTTATTCATCTGCTTCACAGGTGGACTGAACAACCAGAGTTATGACGCGGCAGGTCTTGAGGCCAACCTCGACTCTCAGTATGGTTTCGGACTCTCATGGCCCACTCCCGGAACGTTCTACTCGACTGGTGGCGAACCCCCTTACATTCCAGACACTTTAACGCTGACTAATACAAACGAGCCATACTCATATGTGCGTTCGAGCCTCCACAATTGCAGTTTTATGTATTAATGATTATGATTATCAGTGGCTTGACTTTGTTCTTTCGCAGGATACACTTCCTCAGACGATCTCTACCAGCTACGGTGATGATGAACAGACTGTCCCATACACCTACGCGGCCCGTGTTTGTGCCGGTATGGCGTCTCTCGGTGCTCGCGGAGTCTCTCTGTTGTTTTCCTCTGGTGATCATGGTGTTGGTGATAATGATAGCGACCCTGCTTCACAGATGTGCTTTACCAATGACGGCCGCAACGCTATAACATTCCTGCCTAGTTTCCCCGCTTCCTGCCCATTGTTAGTGAACTCTCTCTATCCGAGGAGTACAGCGACTAATTTCGACCAAAGCGTGACTGCTGTTGGTGGTACCACCAACATCCCAGAGGTTCCCGCGTTCTTCTCTGGTGGTGGTTTCAGCAACTATGTGAGTAACCTCAGCCCATGTAAAAGCCTTCTGACTCATACATTAATGTATCAGTTTGCTCGTCCTGCGTACCAAATAGCCGCTGTATCGGCGTACTTGGAGAAGCTCGCTCCCGGAACTTACAAAGGTCTCTACAACTGGTAAGTCACCACAAACTGGTGAACGCACTACACATGATTTAATCGTCATCTCCAGCGCCGGACGTGTACGTTGACTCTTCAACTTGCGTAGATCTTACAATAACCATATTTCTAGGGATATCCTGACGTGGCAGCACAATCAACTAACTTCGGTGTCATTTATCAAGGCGAGGGGAATTCAGTCGATGGTACATCCTGTGCCGCGCCCACATTCGCCGCGTTGGTGTCCATGCTGAACGACGCACGCATTAATGCTCAAAAGGCTCCTCTCGGCTTTCTCAATCCTTTCTTATATTCCACTGGCCACAAGGCATTGAACGATATCACCAAGGGGAACAACCCAGGATGTGGAACTGAGGGCTTCAATGTAGGCCATGTCTGTGCACCTTCAAGCCGCATTCACTAATGTGATACCTGTATACAGGCCACTGTTGGATGGGATCCTGGTGAGTTCATACAAACAAAGTTGTGAATGTCTGCATGCTGATCATACCTGTAGTCACTGGATACGGCACACCCAACTTCAACAAATTGAAAGACTTGGTCTTGTCCATGCCTTAGATATAGAGTATACCCTTTGAATTCACCTTAGTAGACAGGATTTAAGGCGCATGTAAGTGTATCGCATGCATCCACTCCTTCTGGCCTTCAGGGGTTTAATATGATTATTTCACATAAGTGGGCAGGATTGTACTCCCCCAAGAACTGAGCGATCCAAGGCAGTGACCGACGCTAGTGGACAACAAATCAAGGACATTTGCAACAGGAAAGCGATGTTATTTTAATTTTTCACCTCCACATTCATTTCTTGAAGCGTTCCTCCTAAGTGTTCCGCGAACCGGCAAAAAAATCACAGAATAACCGCGTCTGAAGGAGCTCGAGGACACTTATGTACGTGAAGTGATGGTGTATATACATCTTGCTTACTCGTCGGACGGCAGGAAACCAAGGAATCGGTTCTAATCGGTATTAGAACCTACTTGTATTGAATTGACGAGCATCAGAGCGTCTAATCCCACATTCCGATATATTCGCGCGATCGATCTAGCATTGCGGTTTCCTTAAGTCAGTATTTCCAACGGCCCTTATTCCACTCAAGACTGCGTCCGTCGGACGGCCAGAGTTGTTGATTTTCTTGCCCTCCAGCCCTGGTGCTGCACCCGTTATCCCCAGCTGGCGATAGATATCCCAGACCTCTGAGGTTAACCATCACCGTTGGCGATGCTTGCGTGTGTTCCTGGACTCGGGGTGGCAGTTTCCATTCCCAAGCTCGTGGCGGTAGCTTAAACGCGAGACCTGTCTCAATAGCATCGATGAGTCCCTGCGAGTATCCCTATAGGTTTAGCAGAAATGGTTCTTCCAAACCAATCGGGATACTCGCAGGGACGATACACACCTGCAGGCCTGTTCTGACTGAAAATGGGACGCTAAGCGTGCCACGACTTCAGTCCACTTAATGCAATACTCAAGCATTATTGGTGCAGACTCTGCAGGTTCAGCCAAACCTGCTCGCGCGGTACGATTTGCGTTACAAAGTCTACGCCAGGAAAATTCACTAGACCATTAGGACTTTATGCAGCCGTGTTCTCATCACCCAAGACTACGGCGCCCTCAGGGCACTGCCCTGGAGCTACCAGGCTAGTGCACCGTGGGCTCATCTCTCACAAGTACTCACCACATCCGACGGCAGCAGTGACACGTGTACTGGTCTTTTACGCCCAAAATTCAAAGCTTGGCAGGTCGCTCGATTATATTGAGCGCGTGGTCGAGATCTACTATTGGACTATAGCTTAAACGGTAACGGCGAGGTATGCAGAGCTGCGTCGAACTGAATCGACCCGAAGGAGGTCACACCAATTAGTATGAAGACGTTCGCGTATATATTAATTTTAGCGAGAGAGCCTTTGAAGCCACCCCCCACTGTGGTTTGTGTACGATGAGACTCGTTAATCATTTAGTCTCCCTTTCGCGGCTGCCCTCGAGCTCACTAGCGTATGCTGCCGGAGAAAGGTGAAGGAGAGTATTCAAGCATCACATGCTCGAGCTCAAGATCGCTCTTCCTCAGCCAAAGTTCCTGGAGTACAAGAAGTAAGTGCATCAGGAAAACGTTGGAGTGCTTGTTTCGCCTTATTATACTTAGTGAACAGGAGGCAGTGCCCCAAGTGAAATCCAGAGTTATGGACAGTCTGGGCAAGTTGGTCCAGGGGCAAGCCCATTGTAGGTTCTGCGGAAATGTCCTGCCAGGTTCCTCATTCAGACTTACGTCTGAGTTGAATTGGTTCAAGCCGTTCGGCTGGATGCGGTCGGAGTTTTAGACTGTTCAATCATCGACCGTCAGTCAAGAAACCTAGAATCATTACTCCTTTTTTTCTTCAGACCATAGTTCTTTGGGGATCGTTTCTCCTTGAAGTCGAAGGAATAAGGGCAATGTATTTGACCAAACATTTCCCATGGGACACTTCGACCGTAATGAAAGTGCCTTCGATTCTTCCTGAGGCTCCTGTACGCCGCGGGCGTCAAGCACAGGAAAATTGGTAGTGTGAGGGCGGTGGGCACAGATAATTAATAGGGCGGGGGTGGGGAAGCGTTCATTCAGGCCCCCAGACCTAGACTCGGACCTAGACATTGCCCCCATTTCCCGGATGTTCTCGCTTTATGACAGTGCAGCACTTGCAGTTGGCTCGTACCTTACTCGCTTCGTTTGGTGATTACTGACATCATTGAAGAACAGTTCGAAACATAGAGACCCGCAGCATACAGTGCCTCTGCACTACTCCAGTTCTTCGCATTTGTTTTTGTGGCAACACTGTTCGTCACGCTGATAATCTTGCACTCGATTAGTTCAATCAGTAGTATTCAGTGCTGATATTCGTTCTGGCCGAGTCTTTGTTCCGATACACCCTATCTCACAGGTACCTTGAAAGTATCAAGGTATGTAGGAACGACAGGCATCACGCCTTTTCCTGCCAGGACTTCACGTTCTATGCATTCCACCGTGGATTTATAGAATCCACTGTAATAAGATGGGTCTGGTATTGGTCTGGTAGATACGGATTGTGAATCCACCAAGTTACCGTGAGCAGACTTGTCAGATCAATATTCTGGCTTTTACTGGTACTAATGTCGCGGATCACAAGGATGTGTCATGAAGGTGCTCAGAAGACTTTGGCTAAGACTGCTACAGGCGGCGCGCCAGGTAACTTTTCTGATCGAAGGTTCACATCATAGAAGAATCGGAATAGCTGGTATTCGAAATTGTGATGCTGACTGTCCTATTACGGTACATTGTCGTTGGGCGTACAAACTCTATGATACGGAATTCCTGGTGAGTGGAGGATTATCATTATACGTGCACCGATCCACCATGCACATGCAGGTATCTCTCAGTGCACGCGCTCACATCACTTCAGCGACATGCGTCTTGACGCCTAATGCATCTAGCTTTGGTCACTCGTGTCTAATTCACTGGTAGCGGTAAGTAGAACACCTTCTACTACGTCAACGAGATGCAGTGACGTAACAACCAGTTCTAGCTCTCATTACAGGACGAACCGAAGTAAGCAGATTGCCTAACGTATTATTCTCGGATATAATAACATTGTTGAACCAACTTCGACCAGCTCGTGGGTGCTGAAACTCTTCCCCGACTGTTGCATTCTGACGATGAGACTCGCTCTTCTTAGTCTCCCCTTCGCGGCTGCTCTGGCTAGCGCAGTCCCCTTCAAGGGTTACCAGCAAAAGGTGAAGGAGAGTATCTATAGCCCACCCAGCGGGTGGTACAAGCATGCTCCCGCGCCCAAGCACCATTTGCTCGAGCTCAAGATCGCTCTTCCTCAGCTCAAATTCCCGGAGCTCGAGCAGCACCTCTGGGAGGTGAGCGACCCGAGTCACCCACGTTATGGGGCACACCTGTCGAAGCAGGAGACCGAAGCACTCATGGCACCCCACCCCGAGACTTTGGACATCGTCAGCAATTGGCTTGCCTCGCACGGTCTAGCGGAAGAAGATATCATCCGATCATCTGCAAACGATTGGGTCACTATTCGTGTCCCAGTCGGTCTCGCAGAAGAAATGCTGACTACTGTGAGCAAGGGAATTTTATACGCGAAGAACTCCATTGACTGCTAGATGTCTAGGATTATCATGTTTACAAGCACGCTCAGACTGGAGAGAGCATCGTCCGGACCATGAGCTATAGTCTCCCTGAGAGCTTGCACGACCACGTCGATCTTATTCAGCCTACTACCATGTTCGCTCGTTTCAAGGCGTTCAAGAGCACGCTGCACCAGTCTAATCATGTACGGCCTGCGGCCTCGAGCCCGTCTGGTTCAACGATTACAGGGCCTGCAGGCAACCAGGTTGATGCGAGTTGCAACGATACGATCACTGTTTCGTGTTTGAGACAGTTATATAACGCGGTGGATTATAACACGTCTGCCACGAACGGAAATACTCTGGGTATCACTGGTTATCTTAACGAGTCTACCAATAACAAAGACCTTCAACAATTCTATAAGCTTCAGAACCCATCTGCTTACGGCTCAAACTACACTACCGTGCTCATTCATGGTATGTCGAGATTGAGTTACTGTTGGTGATGCTCTATTGTTGTGCTTCGCAGGTGGCCAGAACAACCAGAGCTATGAAGCAGCAGGCCTTGAGGCCAACCTTGACACTCAGTTCGGCTTTGGACTCACTTGGCCCACGCCCAGAACGTTCTACTCGACTGGCGGCGAGCCCGAATTCGACTCCGATTTGTTGACGGAGGGTGATACGAACGAGCCCTACTCATACGTACGTTTGAGCGATTGCGAGTGTAACTTAATGTTGACAACTACGATATTCAGTGGCTTGAACACGTCCTTTCGCAGGATACAATTCCGCAGTCGATCTCCACAAGTTATGGCGACGATGAGCAAACTGTCCCGCGCTCTTACGCGACTCGTATTTGCAATGGCATGGCAGCACTCGGTGCTCGTGGTATCTCAGTGATGTTCTCTTCTGGCGACGGCGGTGTGGGTGATGGAGTTGCATATCCCGATAAGCCTCTCAAGCACCAGTGTTATTCCAACGACGGTCATAATACCTCGATGTTCCTGCCTGTGTTCCCTGCTTCCTGCCCATTGTAAGTGACCCGTCTGAATGAGCGCTGGGCCGAAATTACAAATTGCTTTTTGAAGTGTAACTGCTGTCGGTGGAACTGTTAACATCCCCGAGATCGCCGCGTCCTTTTCTGGTGGTGGTTTTAGTAACTATGTACGTGATCTCTGCACTCCGTAACACCACCTGACCGATAGAATACGTCTAGTTTGGTCGTCCTTCGTACCAGGATGATGCTGTCTCGGCATATTTGGCAACGCTCACTCCCGGCTCTTACAAAGGCCTCTATAACTCGTAAGTCATCACGAGCTGACGAACGCGCTATATTCAATTGACTCCCCATCTTCAGCACAGGACGTGTAAGTTGGCCCTTCGACTTGTAGAGGCTTTGTGTAAAATATTTCCCTAGGCATACCCGGACGTATCATCACAAGCGGCAAGCTTCTTGGTAGTTTACCAAGGCCAGCCGACACCACTGGATGGTACATCCTGTGCCGCGCCCGCATTCACTGCGTTTGTTTCCATGCTGAACGATGCACGTCTTAGTGCCGGAAAGGCTGCTCTCGGCTTCTTGAATCCTTTCTTGTATTCCACTGGCTACAAAGCATTAAATGATATTACGGAGGGTCGCAACCCAGGATGTCAAACTGAGGGCTTCAATGTATGTCATATCCATGTCCCTCGCTGTATGACTGACGTGATCATTGTATGCAGGCCACAGTTGGATGGGATCCTGGTAAGTTCAACGAACGAAGTTACATGTTTACACACTAATAACTATTGCAGTCACCGGATACGGTACACCCAACTTCGAGAAGTTGAAGGACTTGGTCATGGCCATGTAGAGGAATAGACAGGATTAAAGGGTTACATATATCGCGGACAACTCCTAATAATGAGCACGTAGTGCGCCAGAGACTGAGCGATTTGAGGCGACCAGATCGACGCTGGAAACAAAACAGAAAATCATTCGCAGGAAAGAGATAATATTTCACCTGCGCATTCTTTTCTTGAAGCGCTCCATGACCTGAGAAAATGAGTAAATCATCGACAAATGGACCAAGCCTCCTCACCACTTCATCGGTCGCCATTTGTGGACGTTCGCCGCGAGGTCTTCTGTCTTCTTGAGGTGGTAAGCCCATTGCTTCGAGTTTGGCGTCTCGCATGATCTCTGCGTCGGACTTCTGCTTGAGGTGCGGCCGATAGACTAAAGAGCCGCAGTCTGTCAATGATAAATTCACAACAGTAAGTTAGGAATAACGAACATCGAGTTGCGACGAGATGCTCCTCATCATTTGATCGTTTGCGTTCTTTGCGTACTTCAGCAACCTGTCGTTTCGCCTTCTCTGTTTCTTCAATATTCTTCAATCGTGTGCTATCTCACAAGTCAGCCAAAAATAAGATGGATTAGAATTGAGGAAACTTTACTCCATGCCGAGATCGACTTCGGGAATGGCGGTGAGCATGGCCATGCTGTTAGTGACATTGCCTTCATCTGCAGCTTTCTTCTCCCCTTTCCACCGCTCAGAAAGGGAAAATTCGTCCTGAGCATTTGCTCCAGGCTTAGACTCAGATGGGTCCTCAGGGCGGCTGCGAATCTTCAAATTCTCTTCGATGTATGCCATCCTACACCCACGTCAGAACCCCCCAATAGAAGTTGAGATAGAGACACCACACTCACATATGTTTGTCAACATCCAAAACATTCGTCTGTTGTGTAAAATTGCTCGTTCGGACGGCTCGCCTAGCTTTCGCATCCGTACCGGCTTCTTCCCTGTGTAAACAGAGTGAGCGGAACTATGAACAGCGGAGTATCATGTCACGTACTCATCCACTCTCGCACCAGCTCTCAAACCGCCCTGGGCCTCTTCTCCATCCTCTGCAGTTTTGTGCTTCCTCTTTTTGGCATCACCTTTCGACAGCTTTGAAACATCAATTCCTTGTCTGGACTTCTTGAGCTTCCTGAGCTCAATGAGCTCCGAGATGCTATTTGTGTATTAAGTCTCTGCGTTGGGCTGGCTCTTGGGTCATAACGTACGGTAGTGACTTGTCTTCCTCCTCGTCTTCCTCTAGTTCTGAAGGTTGCTCTGTGTCTGGTGACGACTCTCGTACCCGCGGCTGTGGTCTGTTGCGTCTCTTGATCATGGATGTTCAGAATGGATCCTATTTGGCCATAATCCCAATTCACATGACTAGCGTTCGAATGCGATGCATGCAGATCTAAGTAAGACCTGTGCACACCCATAAACGTGGCAAAGCTTGTCATTCGACGAATTCAACATTAAGATCAGTCTAAAGGAGGTTTCTGTTTTGCTAGCATGTGCTACGGGCATATGCAGGGTGTAGGAGTAAAAGTAAAAGTAAAAATAATACAATATCCTGCCGACAGGAATAAATCATATCTCTACGAGTCTATGGTCCGCCAATAGATTGTAATATCTCTTCCGATACGGATCGCGTCTGCTCTGAACGTTCAGCTTCTGCGCGCTCAATAGCAACCAACTCCTCTGATACCATCAGTGCCAGCTCTGCGTTGGTGGTAGGTGAAACGTGCCGTGAGAGCATAGATTCAGGTGCTCTAAGGCCGCCTCGCCGGAGCCGAGGTGCCTGGGAGCGCTCTTCACCAACTTGGCTCTCGGGTGCCGAGGGTACAGTACGGTCTGATGGGGTTGATGACCAAGGGGCTGGTGGGAAGAGCCAGTCTTCACCCGTACTAGGTGCAGGTCGAGGTGTGGGAATGACTTCGAAGCGTCGTGAGCGGAAAGGGAAAAACCGCCTCGCCTGGCCCGGCGGTCCAGACGAAGAGGGGTCGGATTCCTCCCTAAGTGTAATAATGGGTGGACCAGGAAATGGACTAGATGAATCGAGTCTCGATGGCCCCTCTTCATCAGCTAGCTGTCGCGAAGAATTTCGACGCCGTGCGCTAAAGTCACTGAAATCTGCCGTTCTGCTTCTGACAGGACGGCGAATGGAGGGCTGTCGAGTTAGTGAGGTGTGAAGCAGGCCACTCGCTGATGGAAGTGTCAAACCACCCAGCCGTGGAGCAGGAGGTGAATCAAGAAGAGGGGGAAGCACCCTATCGCTTGGGGAGTCTGGCGCAGGAGCTGAAGGCGGTGGAGGTACGGTGTAGAAGGCAGGAGAGAACGCATGGTAGGCGGTTGTTGGTGGATTCGGCCGTGGAGGATGCCGGTATGCCTCATACAATTCAGTGTTCACACGCGCGCCCTCGAGTGGCACGAGTCCATACTGCTCTAGTGACTCAAGCTCATCAGCCTCTTCGTCCATCTCGAGTTCATCCGGAGGTCGCGACAAGTAGTCTGAAAGGTCCACTGCTCTTCGACCACTTGTCCCGCGCCAAGTATACCGTTCCCTGTAGGTAGTGGTTGGGTTAGATAACTTCCTCAGCGCTCTAGCGGTGCGTTCTCCAATAAGACCACGGTCTGTGGCATTTTGACGATGGTGTCGGTCTGCAACTTCCTATAGCTAAAGTGAGAAGTAGACAAAATGTGTATACAAGGAAGCGCACCTTGACCAGAATCTCAATCAACGAAGTGGTAAACGAGTCACCACCATCTAGGTCCTCTACAAAATGCTCATAGCTTATCGCGACCCCGGGTTCAGTTTTCTCAAGCCTATGGCGCTTGATTGCTCCGGAGCTGCAGCAGAGCAGAGGTCTCCTTAGCGAGAAGTTATGCAGTAAGAGGACACCCATACACCAAGCTCCTCATTTTCGCGCTGAACACTTCGTCATAATATTCGGCCGTCCTACACGCCGTGACATGCGTGATTAGATAGACTTGAACTGATTAGATGAACGTACCATCTACCCATGTTGTGTTAGGGGAAACGCGATTGCAACGAGGCTGGCAAGTTAAGGAAAGGAAACTAGGTTAAAACCGAACCTTGCTGTGGCAAATTTCGGCTGCCCGTTGATGGTGGTCGGGTCTTAAGGTGACTGTCGCCTTTGTTTGGTCATTGTTTGTTCTCCCGAAACACACAACAATAGCAATAATGCGTCCACTGCGCAACAAAAACAATTGTATGATACAATAATCCACTAGTTTAAAGTACACCGGAAGAATACAATCAGCTCGTGTCGTCTGTGCCACTAGTATTGCCGTTTGTCCTGGGGCCCACGCTCCTACCAGCCGTTGCACTGGCACCACCGCGATCCCGTGAGCTGAGCAAACTTTGGAAGAAGTTTTGCAAAACTTCATGTTGAGTTTGTCCTCCAGTAGGACTAGGCGTAGTTCCGATGGTCGGTGAACTTGGTGGTCGTCCAGCGTGGTTGGTCGCGCTGGCACCCGTTGCACCTCTTTGTGGCGGTCTACGCGCCCCATCAGAAGTTGTGCTGGCGTTGAGTGATCCGGTTCCCATTCCGGCCTCCATCTCGCTGAGGGCACGCTCAACGGTTGGAAGATTGAAACTACTGCTCCCTAGTGGCCCAACAATACCGGCTGCAGCCGTATCCGTGGGATTTCGGAAAGCGCCACGGGGATCCCGGTCTGGCTTTTTGGCGTTTTCGTCATAATGCTTCGCGAGGAACGCCTGCTCCGCCATGGGGGCATTAAATGGAGGTAAAGCGGGCGGCTATACGAAAAAAATAAAATCATATTGAGGTCGTGTGCCAGATAACCAGAATAACATATTCACCTTCGCGCCTTGATCTGGTACTAGCATCTTATACAGTTTTTTCGCACCTGAATGATCCTCGGACTCCGACACGTCGGCGTCAAGGTCTGCTTCCCAAGCTTCGCCCCAGAGCTTCGCCTCAAACCCTTCTCGAAGGACTCCAATCTTGCCCCAACTATCCCAACCAGCAGGAACAACGATGCGATCGCGGTCTAGGGTATTTGGCTTATATTGGAAGACAAATGGATTGCGTAGAGGAGCCGGAGCCTCAGATCCCGATGCCACGAGTGACGGTGCCGGAGGGATAAATAAGAGGTGCAGGGCATATTGCCTCAGCACCTGTAAGGTGTTAGGTTGCTGCGTAGTATAAAATAATGATGCTCCATCTAGAGCGGCGTGATGAGGTGCTCACTGTGGTTCATAGAAAGACTTACATTTTAAACAAATTGTCCGGAGAACCTGCATCACGCCATCCGTGCGCTCCTCCCACTCCCCACCTTTACCTTTTACCATGCCGCCCATGCCGGAATTGCTGGCGCCCACGAGATCATTTCCCTCGTCTATGAGGTCTGATTTGGTGCAGACAACAATAATCGGCACGCCAGCAGAGTTATGGGTTAGAGTGCCAGGACCGAGCGGTAGGACTGTATTTGAGGAAATATTAGAGCTGGCAGGGACTGCATCGACAGAGGGTTCAGTGTAATGCTGTAAATGATGTTGCACTGCAGAATAATGTCAGCTATCGGAATGTCTCGATCAAATGAACATACGTCTTTCGTGATTCTCTTCTCGGACTATCTCGAGATCCCGAGATCCATCACCCTTCGCCCATATCTCTACCCACTTGAGCCACGTCTGAAGATTGTCTACAAATGTCCAAGGGCACGTCCAATCCAAAACAATCATTACAAGGGTATGAGACAGCGATGCCCGAGGAGGCAGAAAGTGCGGCATCAAAGATGTGTAAGCTATCGCATCTGAAGGTACTGTGTACACAGATAGACGCGCCAAGGTGTCTGGCCGTGGCATTAGCACGCGTTATGCACAGGAAAACGGGAAGCATACCCTCGTCGCCGTCATCCCTGATATCGGCCCAATCATATCCAAGAGCGAAATCTGACCGTGTCTCGTCTTTGCTCTCTTCAGAAACCGGTTTCTGTAGCAGGGCCGAGGCAAGCACGGACTTGCCAGACGACGGAGGACCCAGAAGCAGAACTTGTTTTGAAGGGATTGACCGTGAAGAAGAAACTGAGTCCAATATTGAGGACCATAAGTTTTCTGGAGGTGCTTCTGGTGTCGCTGGACGAGATCCCTCCATGATCTTTGTTGTACTTACTTCTGCGCGATGTGCAAGTACTTGAGACTTATACTTTTGAAACTCCGATCAATAACTTCAAGCTGATCATCATCTTAAACGACGACAGCGACGGCAACAACGGCTGCTTCACAGGAGATCATACCAAAGAGCTACTTCCTTGCTGAAGTCATGTCTTCAGCTGTTGCGGTACCGCAGCACAAGCTATCAGAGACTCCCAACTCGCGCACAATCGAAATCAATGATTGGGTAATAATCGCGTCTACCAACCCGATATCTAGCGCGTCAGAGTGCGATGCGTTGCAAGCTTCGCTTGGATTCCCGTTGCCTGAGATGACGTTTGGAAGTAATTATCTATCTCTCGAACATCGACCATCCGGGTGGAACATGATGTTTGACACTCATAACGCCCTCAAGTTTGTGAAAAAGGGTGAGCTCGGGGAGGGCGATGGTGGAGTCAAGGTGGGATATGCAGATGCCTGGCTTAAGAGCCGGTGAGGAATTCATGCTGCATGTGTATCAATGTGATTCTGAGCGTACCCACCAGCACAGACCCTGGAACGAACCTTCCATTGCCTGTTACAGTGAAAGCCAAGCATTATGACTGGACTTACACCATGACTTATCCTGGACATCACTCCGATTCTGCGCCAGTCGTCGAATCACCATCTCATTCAACACAATGGATAGATGCCGATCAGGACAATCCATCTCATTCTATTCCGCTCTCTGAGCTCACACGACCAGATCCAATATTATTCTACGCGGAAATTCCACTGTTTGAGGATGAATTACACGATAATGGTTCATCCAATCTTCTCGTGCGAATAGTTCGTGTTCAACGCACCTCTATGGCTTTGTATTGTCTGACTAATCCTGTTTGAAGCGCGTCATGCCAACATGTATATTCATTTTGTCACGATTCACGCTTCGTGTGGATAATGTGCTTTTCCGCACACATGACACGAGGATATATCATTCTTTTACCTCAAGCCCTTCGTTGGTCGTACGTCAATTGAGTGGTTGGGAGGCTCCATATGATGGCGTTAAGCGGGTGCGTCTATTGCTTCCTCTCATACCCGCTCTTTGATGACATCAACCGCAGCGACTTCCACGACGCAATGACTTGACCCCTCTAACGGACGCGAACTTCATTGCGAAGGTGCTGACGGAATTACCTGTTTCGGAATCTCAGCAGATAGGGGCGAGTACACGTTGGAGAGGTTTGAGGACAAAAGTAGAGGTAGCGGTACTAGCAAGAGATGGACCCTAATGCACCAGTGATAAGTGATAGAACCATCCGCATTGTATTTGTAGCTCATGAATTTTGTTTTCATATCCGAATTTTCGGCAGAATTCGGGGCACAACAATGCGTTCGGAATTTCCTCAGAATGCGTGCTCAGCACCCTTTTGCAACATGCGCTTCTTAATCAATAATTTGCTTACATAGAAGCTTGACCGCCGAAAAACGGTGGTACATGGTGGCTATTAACGCTAGCGTTGCTTTCGTTTAGTTGGCGAAACGGAAGCAGTTGTAGCTAACCAATACATCACAAGGTTTGCCGCCAAGTTGGGCAAGCGGAAGGACCATAGTTGCTATGAGCGTACAAAATGGTGGTACGTGCTTCATTACTAACGCTGTATGTACGTCTTTACTAAGCTAATGATGTAGAACAACTCTTGAAAATGAAGGAACCCTGTCTCCCTTCTTTCAAGATATGGCTACAGAAACGAATTGCAAATGATCCACAGTGTGTCGGCCATCTATGCCCTCCAGATCCCTGCTGGTGGCGAATGGTTCTAAGTTAAATATGAGAGGATATATGTCCACGCCTGTAAAAGTGCCATGGTATGGTCAGTTCAGTGCAAAAACATATTATCTCAGGCTACTGACCGGACTGCTACCAGCACTTGAAGCAGCGCCAAAGGCTACACCACCACGTCCAACATCCAACGTGTTCGTCTGAAGTCCCGAAAGTATCGGATGAGACGGACGACAGTTGCGAGGCTCCATCATATGCATATGGTGGAGTGAACGATTTACGATGGGACACCTGACGATCTCTAGTTCAATCTTCGCAATCGAAATAAAGAATAAGGTGGACATACGTTATAAACAGACCGACTTTCCATGATTTTCTAGGGTGGAGGTTTGTGTGGGGGGGACAAGGGTATGAGCGTCTGAGGAAAGTGGGTTGGGAGAAAAGGGAAACATGCTGATTCAATTTATACGCAGCAAGATGGCAGCATTACAAGCACGAGGCGAAGGGTGCCGGGTTTGGTATAACACCAGGGGGGTCATGATCTGATTTTTTTGGCCTATACAGGAATCCGGGGAACTTTCCTTTGATGACGAGGTAATTGGATTCACCCCACGCACTACGTAGCACTATACTACGTGGCGCTCGCTACGCTACATAGCTGTGCTGTTGATGTGGGGGTTTCATTGCTCTAAGTTCCCGCCATCATGAGCTCCAGGATGTTTACGTGGCCGAAGAACAGCGGAAGCAACCGTTTCGCGGATGTGGCAAGTCATCCCCATGGTGTAAGTACACATTGAATGCTCCTTCTATCTGGCATACTTACCGTCGACGCACTGCTACTATTGCTGTCATGACTCACTAGTCCAAATACGCCGCGCCGAGTAATACAAATTCCCAACTATGGTGTGTACCAACACATGCCTTTTTGGTCATCTTCCTCTTTGTTTTCATGAAGCAGCCAGGCCTTCCCTTCCGGAATCTATACTCCGTGGAGGCTTCGAGTCTAGTACTATCTGACTATCAATTAGAACCACATGAGATAAGTATTTGTCGGGAATGCGCGACGCTAGCTGAGCGTGCCGAATCAAGACCAGATGATGACATCAATCATAGATATACTTTGGCGCTTGGGACACAAGCCCTTGTTGTCTAATGGCTATGACGTCAGACTTCTACTACAGAGGTGCATCTGGAGGTTGCGGGTTCGAGTCCCGCCAGGGGTTGCTTTTTTATTTTTCCTACCTTAGTTTATTTTACGTTGTTATTACGTTGCGATTTGATTTTCAGTTGATGTTACCCAGACACTGGTTTCCCCACACTCTCCAGCTCAAGCCTCGGATCAAGCTGTCCTATCAATTGGGCCATCATCTGGATTTCTACACTGTCAGTGTCCATTCTCAGACTTTATGTCGTGGAGCAACGTAGAATGAGATTTTTGTCGACTGCAACTCCCATGCTTCAAAACCAATGAGCATCAATCACGAACGGCGGGCTTTTAGCTATTGATGCGAGCTCGAACACATGTACGGGCTTCATTCTTATTACTATCTCAGAAATAAATCTTCGAATCGGTATCATGGTTTTCCTATTGTATCTCCTTAATTTCCGGCATCGTATGGATCAAGTTCAGGAGGGACCCGACCTTACATGCTCTCTCCGCGGGCGCGAGTTTGTGTATCATTCTCTGTTGAAGCCCAGATATGATTCTAGAAAGAAACGGGTTCTAGTGAGGTAGTTACTGCAAGTTTTTCTCATGGCAGGCGTCTATTTGGCCATGTTAGGATCAGAGGCTCTTGCCAAATATCGTCACGTGAAATCCGCTCACCTTCGTAGTGTTACCGGAGTGGAAACTCTTTCAAGACTAATGTGTAGAGCGACTTAGGATAAGTTATCAATTCGGTAAGCTATACGACTGGATTTTTCTCAATAATCGACTCTGGTGCGGTTTCCAGCGTCTACAGTTTTACAAATTTGTGTGGTTCGCTGACCAGACTCATAGGTTGACGCTATGACTTCTCCGAATCCCCATGATGCGCCCGTGCTTTCGAGTTCGCCTGCCTCAATCAGAGGCGCTTCTCCCGTTCGACGAAGGGACAATAGAGAAAGTTTATTATGCCAAACCGATGTGGTGGAGCCTGGTTCTCGACCGCACATCTCGCCGACCCTTATCCGCTCGTATGATCCAAATGACCCAGAAGTGAGGGAGAGGCAGAGAACGCTGGACGTGGACATGGCTCTGCATTTGTCCAGGGCCCGGAGAGAGACCACAGTGACACCTCCAACAGCATCATTGCCGTATGAATCGGCTCCTCATCCTGAAGCAGGGCCCCCATTCTCCCATTTCTCTGCCATCGAGGAACACGACATTGATCTTGCTCGCGGGGACAGAATTAGTCACCTCGATCATGATGGTGTGAACGGCGGTTCTGACGGACTGCACTCGCCACGGTCTCTAACTCCTATTGACCTGCGGATGCAGCACCTTGACCAGACCCATGACCCAGCCCTTCTGACGACTATGGGAAGTGAGTACCGACCGATTCGCGGCGAAGCTCTCGCTTCTATGCCGGGCCTTCCCGTGTACCAAGCGAATGCAGCCCACTCCATCTTCGCCTTTGCCCATCTGGAGGCCTTTGCGGCTCAAGAAAAGACCGAGTTGGGCATATCATCACCTACCGATATCCATGGTCCAGCATTTCGGCTGCGCAACCCAAGCATTCCACAGAGCGGCGGTCCAGATTTGGCCACGTCTCCATCTGGAGGAGCTCCTCCATTTGATGCTCCATTCGACTCCTCTTATCGCAGTAATATACGACAGCGGAAGCTCAGCCAGAGTAGCCCCGTCCCTAGGCAAAGCCGGAAAGGCATTCGGGGCAAGATGGCTCTATTTGAGAACCACAGCGGAGACCCAAACTTCACTTTACCAAGTCGGCTCATGGGGCATACCAGCTTAAGCGCCATCCCATCCTCAGAAAACGTATCAACAAATCAGTACGGCGCTGCAGGGATGGGCGGGATCATGTCACCCGGTCATGACAGACCATACCGATTCTCGTTCTACTCCAATGCGTTGTCTGCAACTATTCACGCACGAAGCCTCAGCGAACTTCCTGCGGACGGGCAATCCTTTGAAGATTTGTTTACTGGCCTGCCTCCTCCGGACCGCCCACGAGACGCGAAAGGTGGTTCTGCCCCTGTTCCCGTGCCTCTATCACACCAGGGGGCAGCTTCTCTCCAAAATTCGAATAAGCGCCTGGCATCAGGTCCGCCGGATTTTGTATCCCCCAGCCACAATGGTAGTTATCAAAATGGGAGTTTTCAAAACGGGGGCTATCATGGTCGTCCGGAGAAGGGCGGTGCTAGTAATCCAGGCCCACCAAACAGCCTCGTGGGCGGTGGTGAACTTGAGGGAAATACGTGGTGGCTAGATGTCCTAAGCCCGACAGATGAAGAGATGAAAACTCTGAGCAAGGTAATACCCGCGTAACCAGTTAGTTCTCTGAACTCAAGCATTACTTTAGGTTTTCTCTATCCACCCCTTGACAGTTGAAGACATCCAAATGGAGGAAGCTCGTGAAAAGATTGAATTATTCCGGAACTACTACCTTGTCTGTTTCCGGAGTTTTGATCAGGATCCTTACAGCCCTACGCACCTGGAGCCCCTGAACATGTACATTATTGTATTTCGAGAAGGAACTTTGTCTGTGAGTGCTCTATTTTGCTTCCCGTAACACATTGTTTACAATCCTTCTAGTTTCACTTCCGCCCCACTCCACATCCGCAAAATGTCCGCCGAAGAATAAAGCAGCTCAAAGATTACATTAACGTCACATCAGACTGGATCTCGTACGCGTTGATTGACGATATCACCGACGCCTTTGGTCCTCTAATCCAATCCATTGAATACGAAGTCGATTCCATTGACGAGCTCGTCCTTATTTTGAAGGAGGCAGAACAAAGTGACATGTTGAGGAGAATCGGAACATGTCGCAAGAAAGTCATGGGACTGCTACGCTTAATGGGCAATAAGGCGGATGTAGTCAAGGGTCTCGCGAAGAGATGCAACGAAAACTGGAGGGTGGCACCAACGTCAGACATCGTGAGTTATCCGGTCCTGATCATCCGCGCCACGACTCATTCTATTTAAAAGGGTCTATATCTTTCCGACATTCAGGTCAGTTGCTGCTGACCGCTCAGTCTTGCAATTTATTAATTCTACTGAATTGAATTGTTAGGACCACTTGATAACCATGACGCAAAATCTGAATCACTACGAAAAAATTCTGTCACGGTCGCACTCCAACTACTTGGCGCAGATTTCTATCGAGATGACGGATGCTAACAACCAGATCAATGATGTCCTCTCGAAGTTGACGGCGTTGGGTACGGTCCTCATCCCGATGAACTTGGTGACGGGTCAGTGCATTTTCTTTACCGTTGATAATTTGTACCCTCATGACTCTTCCAGGTATATGGGGTATGAATGTACACGTTCCAGGCCAGGATGATCAGGTATGCGGACTACCATTTGCGCACTGCCGTTATTTAATTTGTCTTTTCAGGTCAGCTACCACTGGTTTGCTGGGATCCTTTCCGCGCTCGCAGCCTTTGGCATCATTGGCGGGTACACCACTTATAAACTCATGGTTAAACGATAAACGCATTGAAAGTTGATCGTTTTTGTTTTCATTCTGTTTTCAGTATCTAGGTCTTCGCGTTTCTGGTTCGCTATCATGATTTGTAATATTTTACTCCCGATTTCGTCATCGCGATTTGCGCCTAGACTTCCATCGAGTTCGCGGGAGAACTCAAAGATCGCCCTCAATTTCCCATTCACAACAATAGCTTCTTTTCCCATTCATATATCTAATATTCACGTACATCGACACTCCATAGAAAGCATGCTAGGGTAGTGGGGACAATTGCAGCTACGGTCAACAATAACAAGTACATAGACCTATCAGAACCTAAACCAAAAATTCGCAAATGATGCATGAATGAATGTAAGCTACAGAGGGAGACTCTACTTGTGATTTCCAACCAACAACTTTACTGACTTCACAGAAGAGCATTCTCCATTCATTGAGTTTAGAGACGGGGACGATGGTGGTCTGGCGTAAGAGGGAGGGATCGAAGACGGTCGTCGAGGGGAAGGTTCGGTGTCAACTGGTGATACAATCATGGCCAGCGAAGGTGAAAGTGCCTGCTGTACCGTACGAGCACCTGTGCTGGCAGATGGGAGAACAGGGGTTTGGGGAAGGCGCCGTTGCTTGGGTGATCTCGGCTCCGAGGTGTCTTGTGGAGCGTCGTCCGCATACTTTCGCTTCTTGCTCGAGTGTGGCGACTGCGGGCGGGATTGCCAAGGCGGGGGAGGTGGGACATGATGTCCGTTCGCTGACGGCTGCCTTGCAAGCTCATAAACAGGTGTTGGCGGTGTAGGAAGTGGCATAGGAGCGCTGTGGATATGCGAATGTCGATGGTGCGTAGAAGGGCCAGGTTCGCTACTGTGCGGCATTGTATGCGTTGGAGTGCTCCGGGAAGCCTGCGCGCTGCCGTTAACGAGATCAGGCTGACCCGGCGAAAATCGTATGAGTTCCACAAATAGTGTCTGCGTGTATGGGGGTAACATCTTCGTGTAAACAACATCTTTGCTGAAGGTGTCAAGCATTGCGCTCGTATTGACATATGTGTCTGGATCTTGGTTATCTGCTCATCTGTTAGCATGAGTAATACGTTAAATGAAATTTTACTGACCAACGTGCTTTACGCGGACTTCCGAATAGATGTATGGTCGGCTCCTACGCAAACAGCACAGCGGGCACATAAATCGATTATTACCGCCGGCGTTGGCCTCTATAGGGAAGAAGACGCAGCCAGAGTGGTAATGTCTTCTGCAAGCGTCACATTCAACGGTTGGATAATTGAGGAGGTATGGTGTGCGACCGCGGCATATGCAGCGCGTGCCATCCAGCCAATCCTTGTCGACATCCTGGCCAAAAGTGAACTTTGGCCTTCGCCTCTTCTTGATCCGGATAGCTGGAGGTTGACCGGCGAGGATGCGATGCAGACCAGCGAGGTCGAGACCGTATGAGACATCGCGAGTTGGAGACACGGCGAACTGGATCTTATACAATTTGCGCATGTAGTGGCGCACCTGAGGAATGTATTCGGCGCGTTTGTTGCCGGCTTGCGAGGCATACGTCAAGAACGTGCCGATGACTGAGCACAGACGATCTATCCGACGGACAATGATCTCCAGCTGCTTCCAGGCATCCGAGTAATTTTTGGTTATTGAAGGTGCTTTAAGGAGGATGGTCGGCAGAAAACAGAAATGCCAACTGCGTTCCTTATGGATGGCACCATTCCAGTGATGATGATCGCAGAAAGGGCATGAACCACCGTTAGCTGCGCAAACGCCATGGAACCTTGCAAAGCAATGGTCGCACTGAACTGCGTCGGAGTGAGTTCCGGGTGGAGGGGGGCGAACGGGAGTGGTGCAGATGCAGGTGAAGTACTCGTCAATGGGGGGTTGGTCATCCTCCTGTCTCGTTGACTCTTCAACATCATTCAGGATCTCACGGCCATGAGCGCATTCATGCTGCGGACAATACCACGGCAGATCTTCTAACCATTCTTGATGGCGAGTGAGCTGATCATCCAGCTTCTCGAAGACGGGTAGCGAGAACATGGTGAGATGCTCTCGGGCGTAGGATTTCCACTTCCGCATCATCGCAAATACGTCTGTGTCTTCTCGATGCTGGTAACGATGCTGGAGAATCGATTCACATCGATTCTCGAGATCCAAAGCAAACTCGGCGGTCTGCTTCAAATCTCTGATCGCAGGAATGCTGAAATCTTTTTCAGCACGAGCGACGAAACGCATGACTTCCGAAATCCTAGGCTTGAGTCCTGGACCGTCGGGGGATATCCAGGCCTTCGCCTGTTTCTCGAAATCCTTGGCCTTGCTGCGCGCGGACATCAGCCGGTCATAGATTGTGACATCGATAGGGATGGTGGAGTCTATCTCAAGGAATTCGTCCAGCTCCTCAATGGTCTTGTGCGGCTGGTCCAATACCTGCCTCGCCCGCTCTTCCCAGTCATCCCCAGCTTGTTGACGAGAATCTAGGGTTTGTATAAACTGGTTTTCGAGAGGAACGCTGCAGGCACGAGCGCGGGTCAAAAGCCCACGAATGTCTTCCAGTGTAGCTGACGCATCCTCCGCCTTCTCCTCCATCTCCCTAAGGAGTTGCTCCCGAGACACAAGCTTCTCTACTTCGAGAATTTCATCAAGGTGGACGTTGATGGATGATGCGCCGAGGAGCAGCCGCTCGCAATCAGCTATGAAGGTGTCCCGGCTGGCCGCTGAATTGGCAGAATTGAGCAACGCTGAGGCTTTGCATCGAATATCTTCCGCTTGTTCAGCCAATGTACGGAGGGTTCCCATCTCCGGGGCTTCAAACCCGAGGGTTTGCACCTCCATCAGGAGAGCATAAAGGTCGTTGAGCCCACGGTCGGGCTTATCTCCCGGGTCACGGTCATCAAACTCAGCGTTTTTCGCTTCGTGCAAAGGCGGGCGGCCACGTGAACGGCGGGTGAGTTTGCGACCTTGCTTGCGGCTAATGAACGCATTGGCAGCCTCCAACCACTCATTGCCACGGTTGACGCATTTGCGGAGGGCGGCAATTTCAGGGAGGTGGTAATTAATACGTTCGCCTTCAGCAAGGAGCGCGCGAAGAGAGCGTAACGACGGAAGGTCACTTTCCATAAGAACCTTGTTGAATTTGGCTCGCCATTTGCCAGGGATGGCTGCGCGCTCAACGACTTTCCCAAGAGTGTCGAGAAGGTCGCCGTCACAAAAACGTTTCCTGAGCGTCAATTCTTCTGGTGAATGGTCGCATAGCTGATCCATGTGATCAACGCAGACAATCTCGCTCTTGCAATGACAGGTGATCTGCGAGAGGTAGCAGAAGGCTTTGCAGATTGTGCATTGGTATTGATCTTCAGGGCGGTCCTCTTCTTCGATACGCTCACAAACGCCACGCTCACGAGCCAGCTGGCGAGCTGCGAGCTCACGCTCAATCATTTCCTCGAGACTCGACTGCAGCCTTCAGAAAAAAAAATGAGTTACACAAAATAATTCATTAATTATTTCGATGCTTACCATAACGCAGTTTTAATAGACTGAGATTGTTGCGTAATCGTTACGAGAAGTTCATCATGGGAAAAGACCGGCAGCTTTTTGTGTTCACGGTAACGTTGAACACAGTCACGACCAAAAGGCAACCAGTCTGGGAGCGCAAAATTGACGGCCTCGTTGAAATTGAACTGCCATAAAACTCAGTCGAGATGCGATCGATCAAAAACGTACAAAACGCACCCCGTGATTGAATCCTGCATGGTATGCTTTCGGAAACGTGATGACAAACTCGCCTGCCCGTTGATTGCACGCATACACGCGGACCCCGGCATCAGCGAGACGTTTCGGGTTCATCAACGTTACGAGCTGAAATAGGAGATCGGACTGCGCCTCAAATAGGTCAGGCGCCTCACTCTTGATGGCGGCCTCGAACTTGTCTGCGTCTTCTCCTGGGATACCATACCAGGTCTTGGTTTCACCCCAATGCACTAAGCGGAACGATCAGGAAAAGTAAGTTGCTGCAATGGGACACTACGTACTGAAGTTGATGCTGTAAGTATAATGATCCTGATGCAGTTGGATCAGTGCTTATGACTGAAACGTATCACGACGGACACACCTCGTTATGCCAACAAAATGTCGAGAAGACCATGCCAACGTATGTCCAAGGGACGGTCATACCAGAAATATCAGACTTGATGTATCTGAGAAGGGAGTCTGGAAGAATGGGCATGTTGTTCAGATTCCAAGGGTCCTTCGAGGCAGGTTCCAGTGGATGTGTCTCTAGGGTGGGCATGGCACTAGGCGAGGAAAAAAAACGTTGAACGTTAATTTAAACGGTGAAAAAACTCAGAAAATCCTCCCACCTGCCATGCGTAGTCGAATGTACATCGGCACCATATTCAATCTCCACAGTTTCATTCGGTGACTGTACAAGGCGCCAAAATTCATTCTCCACATCATACTCAGATATCAGCGTGCTCCCAACGTAATTCACCGTAGGGTCATTGAGATCCGCGGCCGATGGAGACGATGGAGGATGAGAGGTCCACCACCTTCTGCGGAACTCAAGATCGCGCGCCTGGAAACTCGAAAGACTGTGTTCCTCTCCCTCATCAAAGCCAAAATCACCACCAGTGCCAAAAAGACAGATGTGGCAAAACCACTGCCCTTTCGGAATGGTGGCCAAAGGGGGGTCAAGACAAAAAATATGAAATCCTGTAGTCATAAGGTCAAACGCGTGTATATTGAGGCTATAGAACAAACAAACCACAATCACATCCATCGCACAGCAACATTTTTTCGTCCTGATTCTTCTTCTGGCAAATTTCGCAGGACAGCTGGACAAGTGTGAGTCTATAGAAAGGGAGGCGTGCAATAATACGTACTTCCAAGGTGCGCTTGTACTCGTCGTCGGGCTGAGGTGAAACCGACCCCGGAGATAACCGATTGAGAACCTCCATAGATTTCCGCGTGGCTGGGCGGTGTTCACGGTTAGATATTGACTAACCGGGTGCATTCACTAGCTTACGAGTCATTTCTTGAGATGCTACTCTTGCTCCGCGCTTCATAGTGGTGCTCTCCGGTCGAGGCCCGCTACGTTCCTTATAATCACCCTCATCAGGGGGCTCCGATAATGGGCTAGATGTAGAAGTAAGCGGGCTGGAAGGTGGGGAACCACGCTCGCGAGGAGATGTCAAAGGATGTGTGGCGGTCTGGATATTCATATGGGTTTTCAACTGCGGATCGCGCGCTGCAGTCGGAGATGTGGAAAGGGTTGGTGAATTCCGAACACAGTCGCAGAAATGCTCATAAGGCAAGATAACTCGTGTATAAGAATTCTTGATCTGCGTCGATAGTCCAGGGATGCCACGGTAACCGAGGAGCGCCCCGAGGTCCCCCCACTTCTTGTTTTTAGTCACCTATGAGACTATTCAGGCACTGGCTACGCTATAATGGAGGATCACGCACTGCCTCATAGCCACCGAGTTTCTGGACCTCTTTGCGGAGCAACCACAGGTCTAGGGGCTTGTGGTTGATGGTGGGCACGGATACACGAGGGTTGCCTTGTTGTTTGTGGAAACGGTAGAGCTGCTCCAAAAAATTGACCTTCGCACGAGATGAGGCCTCGATAGAGTTAAGGCGCTGCAGCCGAGTCTTGAAACGAAATGTCTGATACATAATTTATTAGAGCCACCCTCATAAAGAAAATTACTACGTCACAAAGAAAAATATACAAACCTCGCTATCGGTGACACAGGGCATTTTCCAACCAACGGGAGGAATGATCTTGCAGATGCCATAATTGCTCGCCTTTTCTGAGATGGAGCGGATGTAAGCCATAGGGTCTTTGAACTCATCTGACGTCGGGTAAAAAACTGGGCAGTCTTCTAAACCAAATGGACGGGGTTTAGAGCGCATGGGCTGCGTTCGAGGACTCGACGTTTTGACTGTAGATAAGTCTAACGTGGGTGAGACAGAGATGGGAATGCCATCTCCAGAAAAATTGTCGGTCGACTCCTGCGGTGTCGCATCATCATTATCGTGTGATGTCACGTGGTTTTGCAGGGCAGCCAGAGCATGTGTCTTGGATTTACGTGGGGCGCGTTTGGTGCTACTGGATGCGCTCTGCTGTGATGTTCCGGGCTGGGAAGGAGAAAGAATTTCCTCCTGAGTGGCTATTGGGACTGCACCTTCTACCGGAATTGACAGACAAGAAGTGAATGTAGCAGGCTGTTTATTCGAAAATACGGTCGGCAAGGCGTCTGAGGAGCGTGGGGCGCTGCTTTGCGCAGGCGTTCGGGGAGAGCGACCTCGACGCGAAGGCGATCCCCGCGAAGAATTCGGAGGAGAAACGGTCTGCATAAAGCAGCAGATGAGCGATAATAATTGTTATCGTCGAGGAGGAGGAGGAGTTATTGTGAGTGAAAGCTGCAGACTTCCGAAGGTCCTGAATTCTAATGTGTGGGAGCGGGCATTGAAATTGTGCACTGAGTTATCGTGTTGCCTTGTTGCTTCTGCGTGGGAATATTAGGGTATATTCGCGGAGTTTGGTGGAAAGCCTCCGTTCCACCTTAGCGGAAATACTTTTAGCTGTTCCTCTGATTTCAACCTCCACATTCCTTGCACACTACACTCCACGGTGAACCACATATCCTACGTGCATCAAAATTTAAATATTATGCATGAAACATGCCTATTTTGCACACAGGCGCCCAAGATACGCTTAGATCATTCACTGTGGAAATGTTG
Organism: Suillus clintonianus; assembly: GCF_016758775.1. Classification (NCBI taxonomy): domain Eukaryota; kingdom Fungi; phylum Basidiomycota; class Agaricomycetes; order Boletales; family Suillaceae; genus Suillus; species Suillus clintonianus. Next base: position 27,490 of record NW_024539290.1, on the reverse strand, counting down.
ATCCAGATGAACTTGCCACCGATACGGAAGTCTTCCGAAGACTACCAAATACAGCCCTGTGGCCAGATGGAGCTGAGGGGGGGAAAGATCGAGAGCAGTGCGCTTCAACAAAAGAATACTTGATTAAATCCATGCGCTGATGCTTTCATATTCCCCCTGCTTTGTAGCCGTATTCAAAATCCAGCGTCCTTTAATGCGCGCCAGACAACAGGCAGTAGAACGACATATTACAACACCGATCTCGAGCAGATCGGATCTGCCTTCAATAATATTACTTGTGCGAGGCATCCGTTACACGCTTTTATGTACATGGCTTCTCCATGAACCTTCAGGCTAGGCATATTATGTGCTCCAGCACACGCCGCCCATGTGCCATTCTGTCACCATTAATATCGAGGTTCATCTGTATGTCAAGTCTTGCCTGAACCACGTTCGAACTTACATGCACCAGCTGGCAGCCGTAAAACCTTTTCTTTGCTGCCTTTCGCCGTTTGTCGGCTTGTGGCTCAAAGAGCGAACAAAATGGTACTTGCTGTGGGACAGCCGGACTAGCAACTGACAGTGGCCTAAACGGGTGTTCTTTGTTTCTGCGTATTATTTTTAGCACCCAAAGACAAAGACGCTGAAGAGCCACTAGTCGTATTGGTTTTCTGCATAATCGAGAAATATGTGGCACCATCCCAAAGGCGGACGGTTCATGTGAATTATTTGGGTTCAGATAAGTAAGCCTCGATCCCGCTGAGCAGTCTTCAAAATTTTGGCACACGGTACGTCCCTTCTGCTAATCAAGACGGTGGAATGACTAATTCTAATTCTATTTAGCTCTCGAGCTTACTCCATTTCCTGCTTGTGCTTCAAATAGTGGCGAACCAGAACAACATACCGTATCTCCGTTGGATGTGGCTCGTGTGTTCTTCAAAGGACGAACGTTTTCCCTTTATCATTCTCCATGCAGCTACGTCTGTTTTGCATCCTCCAGAACGCTGGACCACAGTCTGGTATGACTATGTCTCTGACATCCACTTTCTGTGTCCGAGCTCCCGATGTCATCTGATTATCGGGGTATTCATGATATTAATAGCCGCCCACACTACTTCTAGTTGCGAGAATCAAACCGACTACCCACGAGTTTGCCCGCTTCGTTGTCCAGGCCCGCGACATATTTATCTGCGTTCTCGCGAGCGAAGTTGGCAAATAGCCAAGGTAAAATCTGGGCGCGTTTAAAGGAACGTAATATTGTGGACCCGCCGAGGGTAGTACCACTCCGGCTGGCAAGAAGGTTGCATTCCTGTTGCGTGGCCGCTTCTGCCTGGGTCTTCTTAACACCTCCAAACACACGCCGTGCATGTCAGCTGTGCATTCCGTAATCCCGCATGTTTGTCATGCAAATAAGGTGATTTTCCCCTAAAGTTTAAAAGTCGCGAGTGAACTGAGCGGGTGATTTATGAAGCTCATTCTTCTTCTACAGAAATACAACGATGTCGAGGTAATCGTCGGATAGAATCACCACGTGCGACTATATGGATGAGTTGGGACCTGGAGATTGTGCGAAATTAAATGCCAGTTGGCAGTCTTGGAGTCTGAGAGCCTTGGTTACATCCTGCTACATAAGGCTACAATATCCATAGCGTGCCTGCATTACGATAGTACTAACGATACTCAAGTCTCACGTTGATTGAAATGGTACTCAAATTAAATTGCTCCACAATAAGACTCCGATAGCCGTCAAACTTTGATATCGGATAGGAGATCGGTGATGCTGAGCAGTTTTATTGATTTTAGGCCAGAGATGACTGGCATTGCCATATCTTGAACTGCGAAATCAGGTGAAGCCCCAGCTTGTCCCGATTCTCACTGATTCAATCAAACTAATGTGTGACGTTGCTCACTGGACACGTAGCTGTACGTCGGCACCTATATCCCACTGCATATAAATAGTACACCAAATCACAGATTGGAAATTAACTGAGCCATTAAGGCTGTGTCAGGGTCCCACTTCTTGCTCTGAAAGCTCGAAGCCACGAAATAAACCGTGTCGAAACATGGAAATCCCTCGCCGCGTATATGAGCCACAGTGTGAAAAGCGCCACAATGCCGCATGCGCTCCCGGTGGTCGCGAGTGTCAGGGTGGGTGTGGTCGTGAAGACCTGGTAAGAGAACCCAAGCATGAAATACAGCATACTGCGGAAGAACAGGACCTCCGTGAGCTAAGAACCCACAACAACAGGGTACTCACCCCCACAACATCATCGCATACGGGAGACCGTGTACGGTCGCCACAGCCTTGGTGCCAAATGCAGACCCTGTCATCTTCTTGAGAAATTGGACCTGCAATGTTTTATTGTAGTGATATGCGACAATCGATACGCTATTTGCTCACCGCTGTATCAGCAGATTCCTGCCCATACAACCGATTCTGTCTGGTGAGAAACAGGGACACAACCAACGATCCGACGATGCAAACAATAGAAAGATACGTGCTAATAATTGTGACCGAACCTGGAGACTGGAGACTGACGGAAGGCACGGCCAGAAAGCTGACGTCCACCGCTACCATCACAGTTGACTAATATGATTAAGCAAAAAAAAAGGAGCCGGATAGCGAGAATCGTGGCACGCACATACATTGTGATGCCTGACCATTCACTGCTTAGCTTGCTGTTAAAGTTCTTCCAGCGCGGAGAGTTGATACTGCGGTCGACCCATACTCGTCGGAGTTCTGTCATGTGTGACTGAGGGGCCCCAAACAGCGCAACATTGAATGCCCATGAAAGAGCCAAAATTAGCTTGCTCCTCTTCGTCTTTTTGTAAACAGACTGGTCCGCATCCAGACGGGCAGCAGGGAGCCCGCAAAAGTTGAAAAATTTAGCTCGGGCTGGCAGGAGGCTCAGAAAGGATGTATTGTGGAACGTGTTACTTACTGAAATACCGCATGAACCTGGCTACAAAACAATCACTCCTGGGGCAATAAATATAAAAATGATTATTCTCACCAATGACACAGATAGAGTGGGCGTCAGCGACATCGTCTAGCTTCGAGAATCAGTATTAATGCCTTTAAAAGAACCTTTCGCTTGCCTTGAAGTTGTCCGATCAAATCCAGAATTTTCGATAATTCATCACCGTCGAAGGGCGAGAGTGACACGTCTGTCGTAATAGTTTCTGTACACTCCTTCAGCGACTCGTGTGTGCAATCAAAAGCAATTCGCACCAGCGCTAGCATGCACAACAACTGCTTTGAGTTCCTTGAGCAGCTGCGTGGCTGGCAAATTTTCATTGGGATACATCTCGCAGTGTTGCCTAGGGACTAAGTTAATCCTGCGTTAATCTTGCATGTTCTGTTCCATCACTCTGTGAGAATATTTCACGAACAGAAACTGAATACGTACAATGGCACACTTGCCAGTACTGATGTTCAACAGCATACTCTAGAAACATAAACCATCAAAACACGACAATTGTCCACTACTGAGGGCGCACTGATATGGCTCAGCTTTTCGACACCCTGAACTCCGCAAAAGAGCTTTGTTGTAGGTAGCGGATGGAGCCAGAGAAGCAGGTGCTTGTCATGGTCGACAATATAGTATCTGCAAAATGAAGCTCTGGTCTCTCGGTTCGTTGCCAACTGCACCACGAGCTCGATCTTGTTGCAATCCAGCTGCACCTCGGGGGGCATAAGAGCGAGAAGCCCATCCACACACGAGTCCATGTCGCTCTGGCGTTTGCCCCACAAAATTGAGTCCGTGTAAATACCCTGTTACTAGCAGTAAGAGACCGAGTTTCTTTCGTATTAATTCGGTAATAAATGACATACGCGCGTGGGGTCATGAAAATAGAGCGCTCCCTCTGGGTGTATACAGGATTGCCAGTTTCCGCCCACTTGCTGGCGTTTACTGCGCCCATTTTCACTGAATACACCCAAAAAGAAGATACCACTCACTCTGAATAGTCTCTCATTAGAGCCTCAATCTCAGTGTATTTATTGACGTCGGGATTTCTGTGATCACATCAGTATTGGAATGTAGTCGGAACACTATAACGCACATTGTAGGATATTTATCGTACCGCATCACATCAGAGGGTGTGAATGGCTGGAACTCTCGACTCTGAGACTGGGTTGGTGCAGGAGGTCCTGGAGGTGGCTGTGGGACATAATTAGAGGATGGTGTAGGGGTTGGGACCGGAAATGGTGGATAGGATGCAGGCCTTGGTAATGGTAATGGCGGGCCCTGCGGCTGATGGTTGCTCGGAGGTTGACGTATGGGAGGCTGGCTTGACCCAACAATTCGCTCCGGGTGCCCATCTGGATGAATGCGCTGGAACCGGCGCTTGGATGCGACACTACGTGAGTAGTATAACCGCAAAAGGGTGCGACACAGGTGATGTACAAGTCGCAGCGGGAAAGCAATATGTCGAAACAACACCTTCAGAAACACCCGAAAGCGGTTTATGAGCCTCCGAACGACGGCATCATGCTTGTGCGACATGGTGATGTTAGCAGACAAGTTCAAGACACGAGGCACAGAGCAAAACACCCGAAGCACGGCCTCGGCCCTCTATTATGTTTGATCTATGCAGTAACCTTATTTACAAACTCAATCACGAACTTGCAAGTCAGCTAGCTTGCGTCGTTTAATACTGATGGTCATTCAATTGATGATTCAACATTTGCAGGCCTCATAGCAACACTATAAGCTAGGCAAGTGTGCTTTGATACATCACCATAACCAACTGAAAATTATGTAGTTGCTACTTAGCACCCGGTAGGAAACTGACTGAGCCGAGTCACTATGAAGACCGTATCCAAGATTTTGCTCTGCAAGGCCCGAACCGCGACAGCAGGTTAACCACGTCAAAGCATGGGATTGAGCAAAGGTGGAAGCCGATCATGACACGCACATGCCGTCGTGATTCTCGACCATTGTTCATGGGTTGCTATAAAACTTCTTCCACCGCCGAAAGTCGATGTCACGGGCGACCCACACTCGCTCGGGTGCTACTGCGGGGCCCCAAATCATCCTCGAGCGTCTTAACCTAGACGCCAACCCTTCCATCGCTGCCCGAGTCTTTGGCGTGCTTGCGAATGTTGTTTCAAGGCGGGGTATGTCCGTAGATTGTCGGCTTTGCCACGGTCCAATTACGATTGAGCGCTAATTGCTGAGCTACAGCATGCACAATTGCACGGGCTCTAGGCTCGCATAGAAACGTGCACGGGCGCCGAAAATGACGACTCCTTAGACTGATAGGCTCGTTGGTCTAGACCACCCAGGCAAGGATGGTGACCACGACAGGGCAAAGGCGGGGGTTAAAACGAAACGCTGTGCAAATTGACACAGTACAATGCCGTACTATCCGAAAGGGGCGTGTCACACAGGAAAAGCATATATGAAGGGGTTGCCAAAATCAGGTGAATCGCTCGCCCTTCCCCCAAGTTACCAGCCTCTAGGTAATGTCAAAAAAATCTGAACTTCCGACGCTGATGAAATGACAAACAACTTCAGTAGGCAAAGTTTACCAGCTATCAGTAGTTGGACATCCTTTCGAAATCACTATCCACTTCAGGCCACAGCAGACGATAAGATAAGGCTTCGCCGACGGTGCATCGAATACTCCCAAACAGTACTTGCCGACTCTCTAGCGGAGACACTAGTCATGGCTTCCGGATCGAGACAACCTGCAGCAGCAGCGAATGAATCGATTTTGACACCCATATTGACCTTGAAGGGTCATACAGAGTCCGGTCCATCCATATCCTACTTTCCGGACGGCAAGCGAATTATCAGCGGGTCATGCGATGGGACCGCTCGGCGATGGCACCTAGCATCGGGCGGAAGTACTAGGGTGGCGCGGTTTATTGGTATGCGGCAAGTAGATGCGGTGGCTGTATCAGGGGACGGTCGATGGGTTGTCATGGGTGGTGTATATGGGGAGCTCAGAGTCTGTGAGGTTCAGACGGGGATCGTGAGAACATTTGAAGGCCACTCAGGGAAAATCAACTGCATCGACATCTCCCCAGACAGTACGCTGCTGGCGAGCGGGGCAAACGATTCGACAGTGAAAATACGCAGCTTGGCCACCGGCAATCTTGTAGCTGGTCCATTCAAGAATGATACTTGGGTGGGCGCAGTCCGATTCTCGCAAGGCTCGAATAAGATTGCGGTCATTTCATGTGTGAGGATGTGCGTCTGGGACGTCCAAACACAGAATTTGGATGTCAGGCTGGGGAGATCTCATTTCTTAATGCATCAATCTCCTGTGTTCTGGACTACCGAAGACAAGACCATTGTAACTGCATTCAGCTTCACGGACAACGTCGTCTACCAGAACGGGATCTACGAGTTTGACGCATCTACGCTGGAGCCGGTCGGAATTCCCTTTAAAGGACACACAGATACTATTGATGGTCTAGCACTTTCATCCGATTGTGCTCTCCTCGCCAGTGCTTCTAATGACCAGAGCATCAAACTCTGGGCCTTCAAGTCCCGCCAGCTCCTCGCCTCATTCCACGTTCAGAACCCCCACCACCTTGTCTTCTCGCCCAGCTCGCGTCAACTAGCTTATACGGCCAGTCACAGCAGCGATATCTACTTATGCAACACCCCACCCGAGATCCTTGCTAGCATTCAGCCTGCACATCAAGGGCCTAGAGTGCGCATTCATTCTCATACATATTGCAACTTGTTCATGCATTGACATGTTCTTGCAGGTCAGATTTACACCCCTCGCTGATCTACCCAACGTACGCAATCCCTTTCTTGTTCTCATGTGGATCACTCCATTAACGTCATTATTGCAGTCTGATGCAGCTCGCCATCGTAACCCAGCGATCGACTGGGCTGGGGCCCAAGTACCAGGGGAACTCTCCCGCCGGACGGCATGGCCAACCTCGATAAGCGGCGGATGGACCGAATCCTCGACTGTCAGACACGCCGGAACCTCTCGCATACAACCTGCCGACATGCGGCCGTCTTCTGACATGCAGATGCAACACTACAACCCAGGACTTCAGTCATTGCCTCAGGACCTCCCGTACGCCTACGGAGCACCCCCGATAAATCTCCCCGGCCCACCCATGCTGCCCGTCATAGCTCTTCCCCCTCCATCTCAGAGACCCTCTCCGGTATTACGCTCACAGCTACCCGAGTTACTCCCTTTACCCCGCGAAGTCCCTACCTCCTCTTTCGACACCGACACAGTTCCCCCCGTTCGCAACCATGAACCTAGTGATTCCCCCCCTGAAATGAGGCTCCAAAACCTCACGGCATACATTATCAAGGACGGAGAATTTCCTGTTGCTCGTGGCGGGTTTGGCGAAATCTGGAAATGTACCTATCACAACAATCAGGGATCAATCAAAGTTCGTTGGCTGTGTTGTGGCTGTCTATCTGCCTAAAGTTGATAATTGCGCAGGTTGCAGTGAAAGCATTGCAGGTGTACGCCGATGATCAGCTTGGTCCAGCGAAGACGAAGAAGATCAAGGTCAGTGTCTCGACAAAAGATTGCATCTAATATCACTTACACCAGACGTCACTACTACTTCTTAGAGAATAAAACGTGAACTCAGAATATGCGCAAACCTGAAACATGACAATATTCTCCCCGTTTATGGCTATACATATGGCTTCGGCCCATTTATAGCGATAGTCAGTCCTTGGGCGGAGAATGGAAATCTGACCGCCTATTTGGAGCGTGAGGGTGCAGATCTTGCTCTCGTTAGACGATTCGAGATCGTAAGTCCTCACTTGTATTTCATAATGACTACGGACTAACATTATGGGAATCTCAGCTCAAGGATATCATAGCTGGTCTCCAATATCGTACGTGCTAGTTAGTTAAATCTGGATCAGGAGTCGTAACTATTCCTTGCAGTTCACGCCAACAGTGTCATTCATGGCGACTTCAATGGGGTAAGTTCAGCTTCTCGATGGTTTCGATTTGATTGAGACATAACCTCCAGCCTAATGTGCTCATCCATGGCGATGGTACTGCGTGTGTCGCCGACTTCGGTCTCTCCTTGATGTATTCAGAGGTTATAAGCGCCTCTCAGGCTTCCTGGACGTCCACGCTCAAAGGGAACATGCGATGGATGGCTCCTGAACTGCTTGTACCAGAGCGGGAGGATGGATCTCCAACTCGTCCGAGCAAGCAGAGCGACATATTTTCGTTTGGCGGTATTATGTTGCAGGTGCGTTGTGTAAATTAGACTGTGTAGTGATATCATTAACTCTGCCTGTAGGTTCTCACCAACAAGATTCCCTATTATTACCTGCCGAATGATGCCGCTATTGTCCTATGCATAGCCAGGTCGCAAAAGCCTTCCCGACCTCGTTATCCTGTGCTCCTTGAGAAGTATTGGCAGTTTATCGAGCAATGCTGGTCTACTCTTCCTCGGGACCGTCCATCGACAGAGGGAGCTGACGGAGCGATCAGGAATGAGTTTTACTGGGTGTCCAGATCTCGTTGATTCTTGAACTGTTTTGCATAGAACAATTTGTTGGCAGTACAATCAGATCAATAGTACGATGTACGGTATGCTAGCAGGCTTAGATTGTAGGGTCGTAACTTTGACCGTGTCACATCGCCTCGGAGAGCGTAAAACTTCGACTGGCTCCGAGTGGGCTGGAGCTACAGCGTATGATTAGCCGGTATTGGAGGAGTGTACGCCGCGATTTATCTCATCAACGTCAACCCCAAAGGTGTATACTATATATATAGGGACACATAAACCATATTTCTATTGGTCCGAGATAGTTCAATCATGATTGAGCGCTAAGCTGCAGCACAGCGTGCACATTGCACAGGGCTCTGGGCTTGCATACCAATGTGCACGAGACAACGCCACAAACGACGACTACTTAGACTTAATAGGCTTGTTGATCTAGAGTCTTCGGGACCCCCAGGCAAGGCTGATGACCATGACAGGTAGCAAGGCGATGGACCGTGGTTAAAACGCAATGCTGTGCAAATTGGCACAGGAAGGGGGGTGTTAGGAAGCATATAAATGAAGCGGTTGACAGATGCACGCACATGCAATCAGGAAAATCCCCCGCCCATCCCCAAAGTTGCCAGCCTCTAGGTAACGTCAAAAACAGTCTGAACTTCCAGCGCTGACGAACTGACGATCGGCTTCAGCAGGCAAAGTGTACTAGCCGCCAGTAGTTGGGCGTCCTTCGAAATCACTATCAACGTCAGGCTACGGCAGACGATAAGACCTCACCGACGGTGCTTTGAATAGTACTTGCTGGTGGAGACAATAGTCATGGCTTCCAGATCGAGACAGCCTGAAACAGTAGCAAAGGACTTGATTTTGACACCCGTGTTGACCTTGAAGGGTCACGTAAAGTCCGGTGCATGCATATCCTATTTTCCGGACGGCAAGCAAATTATCAGCGGCTCACGGGATAGGACCACTCGGCGATGGGACCTTGAGGTGGGGAAGGAGATTAAGGAGGTGCGGAAAGTTTGTAAGAAGGAAGTGGATGCGGTGGCTGTGTCAAGGGATGGTCGATGGGTTGTCATGGGTGGCGGAGATTACGAAACTGGGGAGCTCAGAGTTTGTGAGGTTGAGACGGGGACCATGAGAAAGTTTGAAGGCCACTCAGGAAGGATCAACTGCATCGACATCTCCGCGGACAGCAGGCTGCTCGCGAGCGGGTCAGAGGATGAGACAGTGCTGGTATGGAACTTGGACACTGGACAAATAGTGGCTGGTCCATTCAAGAGTGGTAAACGGATGCGCGCAGTTCGATTCTCGCAAAACTCGAGAAACCTTGCGGTTACTTCAATCATTTTAGATGTGGCGAGGTGCAAGCTTGAGGCCTAGGTGTGGGACGTCCAAACACAGATATCGGTTGTTAGACTGCTAAAATCTTGTTCCATGGAATATTGGACATATACGCCGATGTTCTGGACTATCGAAGACAAGACAATCGTAGCCGCTGCATTCGGCTTCACGGACTTCGAATTCGACTCCTGGTACGGGATCTACGAATTTGAAGCCTTCACACTGAAGACAGTCGGAACTCCCTTCAAAGGGCACAGCAAGGCTATTGATGGTCTAGCACTTTCATTCGATTGTGCTCTCCTCGCTAGTAGCTCTGATGATAATACCATCAAACTCTGGGCCTTCGAGTCCCGCCAGCTCCTTGCATCATTCCACGTTCAGGATCCCCACTACCTTATCTTCTCACCCAATTCGCACCAACTGGCTTATACGGCCTGGTACCACACCGATATCTACGTATGTAACACCCCACCTGAGATCCTTCAAGTTGCTAGCATTCAGCCTGCACAGCAAGAGCCTAGAGTGCGCAGTCACTCCCATACATATGATATTCATGCGTTGACATTTTCTTGCAGACCGGTGCTCCTATACATACACCCCTCGCTCATCTACCCAACGTACATGATCCCTTTCTTTTGCTCATGTGAACCACTCAATTAATGTCATTATTGCAGTCTGGCGCAGTTCGTCCTGATGCCGTGCGTCGTAACCCAATGATATTGGCAAGGCCGGACTCGAGAAACGGCAGACGGACCGAATCCTGGAATGTCAAACACGCCGAAACCTCTCACATACAAACTGCCGACATGCGGAGGCAACACTATGACCCAGGACTTCAGTCACTGCCTCAAGACCTCCTGTGTGCCCACGGAGGACCTGCGTTAGATCTCCCCAGTACAACAATATCGCCTGTCGTAGCTCTTCTCCCTCGACCTCGAAGACCTCCTTCTCCAGTAGGCTCACGGCTACCCCAGTCATACACCCATACCCGTGAACTCCTTCCCTCCTCCTCCCATTTGGACACAGTTCTCCCCGTTCATCATGATCAGCCTCCTGAAGCGGTGCTCCAAGATCTCTCGAAATATATCACAAAGGACGGAGACTATCCTGTTGCTCGTGGCGGGTTCGGCGAAATCTGGAAATGTACCTATTCCAGATTTCAGATATCGATCAAAGTTCGTTTGCCATGTTGTGGCTGTTCTTCTGTCTTAAATTGATAATTGCACAGGTTGCAGTGAAAGCATTGCAGGTGTACGCTGAGGATCAACTTGGTCCATCGAAAACGAAGAAGATCAAGGTAAGTGTCTTGACGAAAGATTACACCTAATATCACTTACCCCAGATGTCGCTACCTCTTAGAGGATAACGCGTGAACTCAGAATATGCGCCAACCTCCAGCACAAAAATATTCTCCCCGTTTATGGTTATACTAATGGCTTCGGCCCATTTATAGCGCTGGTCAGTCCTTGGGCGGCGAACGGAAATCTGACCGCCTATTTGGAGCGTGTGGGTGCGGATCTTACTCTTTTCAGAAAATATAAGATAGTAAGTCTTCACTTGTATTTCATAAAGACTACGGACTAACATGATGGGAATCTCAGCTCAGGGATATCATAGCTGGTCTCCAATATCGTACGTGCTAGTGAGTCTAACCCTGGACCACGAGTCCTAACTATTCCTTGCAGTTCACGCCAACAGTATCATCCATGGCGACTTCACTGGTGTAAGTTCGAACATTCTCGTTAGTTTCAATCCGATTGAGATGCGATCTCCAGCCTAATGTGCTCATACATGACGATGGTACTGCGTGTATTGCTGACTTTGGGCTCTCTTTGATGTATTCGGAGGTTATAAGCGCCTCTCAGGCTTCCTGGACGTCCACGCTCAAAGGAAACATGCGATGGATGGCTCCTGAACTGCTTGTACCAGAGCGGGAGGATGGATCTCCAACTCGTCCGAGCGAGCAGAGCGACATCTTTTCCTTTGGCGGTATTATGTTACAGGTACGTTGTGTAATTTCAACTGCGCAGTGATATAAACTCTGCCTTTAGGTTCTCACCAACAAGATTCCCTACTATTACCTGCCGAATGATGCTGCTATTGTCCTATGTATAGCCAGGTCGGAAAAGCCTTCCCGATCTCGTTATCCTGAGCTCCCTGCAAAATACTGGGAGTTCATTGAGCAATGTTGGTCTACTGATCCTCGGGACCGTCCGTCGACAGAGGGAGCCGACGTAGTAATCAGGAATGAATTTTACTCGCTGTCCAGATCTCGTTGATTCTTGAACTGTCTTGGATGTAACAGTCTATTTACAGTACAACCGCATAGACGGCATCAGGCATGGTACACCACTAAACGTAGGCTCACCCCCAGACTTTTCTGAGTATTTACACGCAAAGAAAGACTTGCCAGTAATTCGACAGTATAGATATATCATGGAGCCAGAAAAGTGGTGCTTGGGATGATCGACGAATCATTATCGTGTATTCTAAGCTTTGTGGACTGTGTCAACACTACCACGAGCTCGATATCACCGCTGCCAAATTACAACCTTAAATTTACAAGGGCGAGTAGCTCATCCAAACACAAAAGTTCATTCTACTTCGATGTTTCCTTCCACATGGACGAGTCGGTGAAGATATCCTCGTTACTAGTGGTAGGAGACCAAGGGTACATTATTATAAACGCCATACACAATAGAAGCAGAGCGCTCCTTCAGGGTGTGCACGAGACCACCAGTGTGAACTATGCCCCGTGATCGAGGCTTGTTCCATCAAAGGAAAAGTCGGGACTCACTCCAAATAGTGTGCTGCGACCCTATCAGCATACGGATTCATTCGGAATGCGAGAAGGCTCGCATTGCAGGGATTTCACCTTTACCGTATCGCATCGCCTGGGAGTGCGTGAATGGCTTGAACTCCAACTGGCTCTGAGAGTGGACTGGCAATAGTAAGACGGACGAATTGGATGTGGACGACTGTGAGTAACTTCCAGATATGAACTCCAGAAAACTGCACAGCGCACAGCTTCTGGTATCTGTTTCGAATCGGAATTCCTGCGAACAGCATGCACATTGCAGTGTTCTGAGCGCGCATAGCCGCGGCAACGTACATGGGAAGACGCAGCACATGATTACTTAGACTTCTAGTCTTGTCAGTCTAGAGTCTACACCAGGCTAGGTCGACACTCCAGCAACGGAAATCATCACGACAAGGAGCCAATAAGCAACTTGAAGGTGGATCGTGGTTAAAACGAAATGCTGTGCAATGCGCTATGATGACAGGCTGTGTTAGGAAGCACATAAATAGAAGAGTTTCCAGACTGGTACTCACATAATGGTCACATTCAATCAGGTGAATCGCTCGTCTTTCCCCAAGTTCCTGGCCTGTCAGTAACATCAAAACAATCTGAACTTCCAGTGCTTGTGGAGACACTGGTCATGGCTTCCAGATCCAGCGCAGCAGAAAAGAAATCGACATTGACACGCGTGTTGACCTTGGAGGGTCACACAATGCCCGGTCTATCCATATCCTATTTTCCGGACGGCAGGCAAATGGTCAGCGCGTCACGGGATGGGACCACTCGGCGATGGGACCTTGAGGTGGGGAAGGAGATTGAGGAGGCGCGGGATGTTTGTACTCACTGGGAGGAAGTACATTCGGTGGCGGTATCGAGGGATGGTAAATGGGTTGTCATGGGTGGTAGATATGGGAGGCTCAGAGTCTATGAGGTTGAGACGGGGGTCGTGAGAACGTTCCAAGGCAACTCACGATCACAAGAGATCAGCTGCATCGACATCTCCGTGGACAGCACGCTGCTGGCGAGCGGATACGATTCGACAGTGCGGATATGGAGCTTGGAGACTGTCAAAGTCGTGGCTGGTCCATTCCGCAGTATCAACAAAGTGGGCGCAGTCCGATTCTCGCAAGACTCGAAGAAGATTGCGGTCATGTCACATCTGGGGAAGTGTCTTGAGGTTTGGGACGTCCAAACACAGCATTTGGATGTCAGACTGGGGGAAGCTTACTATGTCATCCACCGGACATCATCTGCTCCAGTGTTCTGGACTACCGGAGACAAGACCATTGTAGCCGCATTCAGCTTCAAGACTATTAGCTCCCCAAACACGATCTACGAGTTTGACGCGTCTACACTGGAAACGGTCGGAACTCCCTTCAAAGAGCAGACCAATACCATCAATGGTCTAGCACTTTCATTCGATTGTGCTCTCCTCGCTAGTGCTTCTAATGACAATACCATCAAACTCTGGGCCTTCGAGTCCCGCCAACTCCTCGCCGTATTCGATGTTCTGAATCCCCACTACCTTATATTCTCGCCCAACTCCCGCAAACTGGTCTATACGGCCGGGCACGACTCCAGGATTTACTTGTGCAGCACCCAACCTGAGATCCTTGCTAGCATTCAGCCTGCAAAACAAGGGCCTAAGGTGTGCAGTCAGAAGTTCCAATACGTGTGCTATCCATGCGCTGACATTTTCTTGCAGACCAGTGCTCCTGTACATACACCCCTAGCTGATCTACCCAACGTATGGTCATTGCCTCAGGACCTCCTGTACACCCTCGGAGGACCCGCGCTAGATCTCCCCGGTGCACCAGGAGCGTCTGTCATAGCTCTTCCCCCTCCTTCTCCTGTATTAAGCTCACGGCTGCCCGAGTCATCCTCTTACCCCTACGACGTCACCCCCACAGTTCTTCGCGTTCGCGACCATGATTCTAGTGATTTGCCTCCTGAAGCCAGGCTCCGAAACCTTACGGGATACATTACCAAGGACGGAGACTATCCTGTTGCTCGTGGCGGGTTCGGCGAGATCTGGAAATGTACCTATCACAACGATCAGAGATTGATTAAAGTTCGTTTGCCGTGTTGTGGTTGTCCATCTGTCTAAAATTGATAATTGTGCAGGTTGCAGTGAAAGCGTTGCATGTGTACGCTGCTGATCAACTTGGTGTAGCTAAGACGAAGAAGCTCAAGGTGATTGTCTCGACGAAAGACTGCAAATGTTACTTACGCCAGAGGTCGCAACTTCGTAGAGGATAAATCATGAGCTCAGAATATGTGCTAATCTCGAGCACAAAAATATTCTACCAGTTTATGGTTATACTAAAGGGTTCGGCCCATTTATAGCGCTGGTCAGTCCTTGGGCGGAGAATGGAAACCTGACCGCCTATTTGGAGCGCGAGGGTGCGGATATTACTCTTGTTAGACGATTCCAGGTCGTAAGTCCTCACTTATATTTCATAGACTACAGGCTGATGGCAATCTCAGCTCAAGGATATTATAGCTGGTCTTCAATATCGTACGTGCTAGTTATTTTAATACTGGGCTAGGAGTCCTAACTATTCCCCGTAGTACATGCTAACAGTGTCATCCATGGTGACTTCAATGGGGTAAGTTCACCTTCTCGATGGTTTCGATTTGATTGAGACATGACCTCCAGCCTAATGTGCTCATCCACGGTGATGGTACTGCGTGTGTCGCCGACTTCGGTCTCTCCTTGATGTATTCGGAGGTTATAAGCGCCTCTCAGGCTTCCTGGACATCCACGCTCAAAGGAAATGCACGATGGATGGCTCCTGAGCTGCTTGAAGATCGGGATGATGGATCGCAAGTGCGGCCAAGCAAACAGAGCGACATGTATTCATTCGGCGGTATCATGTTACAGGTACGTCTGCGTTATTTTGACGTCTTGATGGTATCACGAGCTCCACTTGTAGGTCCTCACCAACAAAATTCCCTATCATCACCTCTCGAATGATGCCGCCATCATCTTATGCATAGCCAAGTCGCAAACACCTTCCCGATCTCGTTATACTCCGCTCCCTGACAAATACTGGGAGTTTATCGAGCAATGTTGGTCTACTGATCCTCGGGACCGTCCATCGACAAAGGCAGCTGGCAGAGTGATCAGGAATGAATATCATGCGTTGTCCAGATCCTCTTGATTTTTGAAGTGTCTGGCATACAATCGCCTGTTTACGGTACAACCGATTAGCCAGCATGAGGTATGGTATGCTACTGTACAATAAATGTAGGCTCACCCCGTACTCATGCTCTACGAGCCCGGTCGATATATTGTAGAGCCGCACTCGCACTGTACGCACTCGACAGAATGAAATGCCTGACCCAACACGACCGGATCTTGATAGATTACGGTTGTCAGAAGGTTGAAGTAGACATCATCATTCAGCAATGATATCTGAATCAATGCCCTGTACATGTTGACCTGTAGCGCCAACTAATACGGCCATGCTCACAAGAGCTCCCTTGTCTTTAATTTCAGGTGTGGAATGCCGTAGATGCGAACGACATCGAATTGATTCGTGGGAATTCGTGGATACAGCTGTCATTTTGCACAAAAACTGATGCAATCATCAATACATTCCGCTGCATATCCATAATACACCGAATCACTGATCAGAAGTTGACTGAGCTGAGACACCATCAAGGCCGTGTCCGACATTGCACCTGATACGGTGTCTAAGATTTTTCTTTCCAAGCCTTAAGCCTCGCCAGCAACCACGTCAAAAGGTGGAAATCTCTTGCCGCGCTTACGAGCCACAGTGTGAAAAGCGCCACGATACCACATGCACTGCCAGTAGTCGCGAGGGTGACGATGGGCGTGGACGTGAAGACCTGGTAAGACAGCGCAAGCATGAAATACACCATGCTGCAGAAGAACAGCTCTTCCGTGAGTAACGGAGGTCCCACAATAATAAAGCTACTCACCCCCACAGCAGCATAGCATACGGAAGGCCATGCACAGTCGCGAGAGCTTTTGTGCCAAATGCAGATCCTGTCATCTGCATGAGAAAATCGACCTGCGAAGACTTTGTTTCAGCAACGTTTGATTATTGATGCACCGTTCTTGACTCACCGCCGTGTCAGCGGATTCCTGTCCATACACCCGATTCTGTCTGGTGAGAAAAAAGGACACGACCAACGATCCGACGACGCAGAACAAGGAAATGTATGTGCTGATGACGGTGACCGAACCCGCATTCTGGAGATTGACGGAAGGCACAGCCAGGAAGCTGACGTCCACTGCTAGCATCACAGTTGACTGATATAATTCAGCAAAAATAGCAGTGAAACAATGAGAGTGATGGTACGCACATACATCGTGATGCCCGACCATTCACTGCTTAGCTTGCTGTTAAAGTTCTTCCAGCGCGGAGTGTTGATGCTGCGGTCGACCCACACTCGCCGGAGTTCTTCCATGTGCGACCGCGGGGCATCGAACATTGCGGCGTTCAAGGCCCATGAAAGAGCTGCTATCAACGACGACGACTTCTCCTTTACAAAAACAGACTGGTCCGCGTTTAAACGGGCTTCAGAGAGTCCGTAAAAATTAAAAAATTGGGCTCGCGCTGGTTGGCAGGTTAGAGGCAGTGTGTTGTGCAGTGCAGAACTTACTGAAATAGCGCATAAATCTGACTGCGAAACAATCATCTCCTGGAGGGAACCAGGACCGGAATACGATGCTTACCTATGACACATATAGAATGGGCGCCCTCGACGCTGTCTAGTGTCAAGAATCAGGAATGGCTCAGCCGCCACAAATGAACCCTTCGCTTGCCATCAAACCGGTCAATTAAACTCAGAATGTTCGATAATTCATCGCCATCGAAGGGCGACAGTGATAGGTCGGTCGTAATAATCTCTATAATCTCTATTTAGCAACACAAGGTGCACTGAGAAGGAAATCTCACCAGCACTAGCATGCACAACAAGTTCCTTGAGTTCCTTGAGCTTCAGAGTGTGTGGCAGCTTGGCACTGGGATACAGCTCGCAGTGTTGCCTGAAACCATATCAATCTGGCACTGACACCACACGTTCTGTTCCAACACGTTGTCAGAAGAATTCCACAACCGGACAATGAGTACACACAATGGCAGACTTGCCAGTACTGATGTTCGATGGCATACTCTGCAGACGTTAATCATCATTAACACAGCAGTTGGGCAAAAGGGCTCACTGATATGGCTCCACTTCTCGACACCCTGGATTCCATCAAAGATCCGTTCCGTCGATATCTCATCAAGCCAGAAAAGCAGACGTTTGTAATGATCGACGAAGTAGTACCTGCATATCCTAACATTATTCTTACTCCGTGTCAATTCCATCACGAGCTCAATACCACCGCTGCTCAGGTGCAATCCACACGGCATACGAACGAGTAGCTCATTTAAACACGTGTCCATTGTAGACCGGAGGTTTTTTTTCCCCATGGATGAGTCGGTGTAAATACCCTGTTATCAATGGTGAGAGACCGAGAGTGCGTTGTAATAGACGACATACGCGCACGGTGTCATGAAAGTAGAGCGCTCCTTCAGGGTGTACGCGGGCATACCAGTCGCCACTGTTTTGTGAACTGCACCGCGTCATCAAGCGTTGTTCGATCCAATGAAATGACCGGACTTACTCCTCATAGTCTCTCTTTACAGCAGGAATATTCAGAACTTTGACTTCGTGCTTGCTGCGACCCTATTCAGTGTCCAAATTCATTTGGAATATGAAAAGCTCACATTGTAGGGCCTTTATTGTATCTCATCACCTGGGAGGGTAAGAACGGCCTGAACTCCAACGGGCAAGGCTGGGGGAGGACGGGTGCTGTAGGATGATTAGCTGATGTCGGAGGGGTGTGGACTGGCAATAGTGAGATGTATGAATTGGTCGCGGATCCTGGTTGCGGCATCTGTAGCTGATTGTGGCTTACAGGAAGGACGGGCTGGCTTGAGGCGGCAACTCGCTCTAGGCGTCCGTCTCTTTGAATTGGTAGGAATTGGCGCCTGGACGTGATACGAGAATATAGCCGCAGAAGGGTATGAAACAAATGACGTATGAGTCGTAGCGAGAAAGCAGCATGTCGAGCCAATGCTTTCAGAAACACTCTCAAGAGCCTCCCAACTTCATGGTTGGGTAGCATGGTGTTGGTAACAGACAACAGCAGACAAGCTCTGGACATGAGGCAACATTTCTTCGCATGTTAATAATGTTGGTTGGCACTCCCGCAAGTCAAACTTGGAACAGACGAAGCTACATACATCTTACTAGGCATATGCTCAGCGTGCCTAACATACATAGACAGGAGCAGCCCCATAGCTTGCTGTCCTCATTGAGACATGGCGCGGAATAAGCGTATCACACAATATTGATAGAGGGAGTTTCATAATATCTTTGTTTGCCCCTAGAGGCTACGTGACAAGGCAAGGCCGCAAGTATGACTACGGATAATAAAGGAACATACGAAAATGAGGACGATGCGAGAGGTGAGGAAATGCAAATGAAGTGTCAAGGACCCAAACTATCGGACGTCGCACCGATGCGAGATAGCAGCTGGGTAACCAGATATAAAGATCAGAAAAGACAAAGGCGAACCTCTAATCGTCGCCTGCAGCCTCGGCCTCGTCTTTTGTATCTGGTTTCTCTGTAAGCCAGCTAAGAAACGCAAATTAGATTGGTGGAATACGACGTACCTGAATCCTGCATGTCTGAAGTCCAGAGGGTGAGGTTGTCCCGTAATAGTTGCATGATGAGGGTCGAATCCTTGTAGCTCTCTTCCGAGAGAGTATCAAGCTCAGCAATCGCGTCATCAAAGGCTTGCTTGGCAAGGTGGCAGGCACGGTCGGGGCTGTTCAGGATCTCGTAGTAGAACACGGAGAAGTTGAGTGCAAGACCAAGGCGGATGGGATGCGTGGGCGGTAGCTCAGTGACAGCAACTTCCGATGCATCCTTGTAGGCACCCAAGGACTTGTCTGCGCTGTCCTTGCGCTTGTCGCCGGTGGCAAACTCTGCGAGGTAACGGTGGTAGTCACCCATCCTGTTGGAGTATGACGTCAGGGAATAATTATACATAATATTTGGAGACGCACATCTTGTGGTAGAACACCTTCGACTCGCCAGAAGCAGCGGAGGGGATTAGGTGCTTGTCAAGGACGTCGAGGATGTCCTCGCAGATTTTGGCGAGCTCGCCCTCGATCTTCTCCCTGTAACCCTTAATCATGGCTACTTGAGCCTCGTTACCCTTGGACTCCTCCTTCTGCTCGATCGAAGAGACGATGCGCCACGATGCACGGCGTGCACCAATGACGTTCTTGTATGCGACAGATAGAAGGTTGCGCTCTTCGACAGTCAACTCCTGGTCAGACGACGCCACTCGCTTCATGTTCTCAACCATTTCTGAAGGATTGTGAGCGATTGTGCGTGCCAGGCATATGACCAATTACCTTCATAACGCTCAGCCTGCTCAGCGAGCTTAGCGAGGTAGACAGAGTCCTCACGCGATTCAGGCATCTGGAACAAGGAGCGGTTAGCAACGTCATTGACGCGTCCTGGACGCGTCAAATGCTCACTATTATATGAGTTGAGGATGAGTATTGAGCTAGAGAAATAATAAGACGATGAGCACGGCAAGTTTGTCGACGAGGACGTACGAGGAGTTGAGGATGGTGGTTGTTTAGAAAAGAGGAGTGTTGTGGAAATAAGTGCAAAATTAAATTGAGAGCTGGGCAGAGGGTTCGGGTATAGGGCAGGGTCTAGGGTATATCCATTTTCGGAAGATATTCTCACGCCACAATCACCTAGATCTGTGTTCTTGATTGTTGCCATTGTACATTCTAGAACCTCAATTGTGTCACATTTCTTGTCGTCGTCGGTCTCGTTGTTCGGCCATCTTCAACGTTGTGCTCAAATGTTTCCATTGTACATGGCGGCCTGTACTCCATCCATAGTACTTGAATTAGGGCAAGATCACTTGTCCTTGTACTCTTATCGACTAAGCGCCCCACACAGCCCCACGAACACAGCCAGTCACCAATTATAGAATTCGCTGCTCTTCAGACGTGCTATCATTGCCGTCATGAAGCTCCATTATGAACGTTACTGCGACGCAGGCGGTGATGACACTGACAGGCTATGATTTCGGTTCCCAGCCCCCTCTGCACAACGTTAATGTCTGTTCACAGGAACAATCTTATCGCCGTTACACGCCACGGTATGTACTATTACAGGCGTGCATTGGCAAGGCATAGGTCATGTCTGCCACTATCAATCTGCCTGCGCAATATCTGTCACACACTGGACCATTGTATCTATCCGTGCTCAACGGACTCGAGCGAGTACAGCCGCGGTTATAATCAAGAAAGAACTATTGTCTTCCTTCTATATGGTGCGCTTATACATAACGAGTTTGGTATCGATATCTGGGAAGAAACCCCTCATCAGGCTACTGCGCGAACATGCTCTACGTTGAGCTTCTCCGTAACTCGCAAGGTTACACTTAGACTCCGCCTTCTTCTCTTACTGGCGTAAATTTAAATCAACTTATCTCTTTATCTGTGACTTATCATCCAGTAGCTTGTCTAATCGTCGGAGCGAACGGCGAAACAAATTTATGTAACGCTTTCTGTATTCGCTGACCCCTCTTGACAACAAAGGCGGTCTTGAGAGTCCTTAGCCCATTGGTCGATTATGATGTGTCGCAGGCACAGCACTTTGACAGAGATATTAAACGCCAAAAAGTTGCAAGTATCAAGGTAAAGCACGTCACAAACATGGCCTTATGTTCTTTCTAGTCTCCCTTGGGCAGACCATATAGAACAACGATACTCGTTCCTTGTTTATTACGCGTCGTCTCGCATCTGGCACGTTTCCACAATAATATCATTGCCACAAGTATCTCCCCTAGACAATTAAAAGGAAGACAATCAGTTACATAGGCTTCAAATTGCAAGGCTTCTGCATCATGTACTAGCAATGCTCCCCTCTGCCCTAGGCGTATATTCCTGGAGACATGGATTCAGGAATACACGAATGAGTGGTTGGCGGGGTGTAATATAATGATATGCATTGTCTACGTATATATTCAGCACGCATATGCATCCGCTGACATTAGTGATGGACTGTCGTCCACCCCGTCATGTTTTGCCGTGCTTCACCTCAGCCATGTGCCGCTCGCCACCATCGTAGAGATACGACTGTAGACAATATTCTCTAGATACTTACAACCAATATGTACTAGAAAATTGACCCGCCCGGATGGAACACCGTCACAGCGACGGCGAACACTAGACAGACAAACGGTACGAGGAAAAGCGTATGATTGACGGGACGGTGAGGAGCTAAAGTATAGTAGCGTAAACTATGGCGTATATATAGGAAAAGCAACCTATAGCCAAATAGCCGATAATACAGTAAGGTGTCCAATCATCGAGCAGTGAGTAGGACGCCAGACAGAACACCTACGTCATGAGCGATGTCTACGTCATGTGGTAAGCGTGAGCTTACACCCCTTCCCATCATCTTTCTGATCGCTTTTTCTTCTCCCACTCGTCCAGCGCCTCGCAATCCTCCAAATCTCGGCGAGGTAGCCATTCATCGTCCGCTTCATCAAAACCGACCCACCGCACCAGATACTGCGTCCCTCGACCTCTTTTTCGTTCATCCAATATGCGGTCTATGAAATTCTCCAGTTGACCGTCTTCTGTAACAACAGGGCCAGGTTTTGGTTGTTCACGCGAGGGGAATAACACGGGATCGTTTGGTTGGTATTTGCGAAGCTGGCTGACGTGGAAAGTGGGAAATATGTTGGGCGAATTGGGAAGATCCAAGGTGTATGTAGATGTCTCCGTGTGGGCGTCGAGGATAGTGTAGGGACCATCGTAACGAGGCATGAATTTAGCAACTCTTTTATCGCCTTTTTGCATATACTCCCGGCGACGATGTCTTGTGGCTAACATTACGCGATCCCCAGCGTGCAGTACAAGTGTTTTTGCGCGAGTGTTGTTTACATGTGAAGCTTGAGATGCTTTTGCAGCTAAGAGGTTGTCCTGCGCTTCTAGTACATCGTTCGCGAGTCTTGAAAGGAAGGCGTGCGCGTTGTGTTCGTGTAGGTCGTTAGACGCAGGAGGTGACGACGATAGGGGGGGAAGCATACGTGGTGAACGTCCGAGGTGAAGCTGGAAGGGAGAAAAACCAGTGCTTGCGTTGACCGTATTCATAATATGAAAACGTACACGTGGTAAGGCTTTGACCCAACCCTTCTGATTCCTCCCAACGTGATAACGTAGACATTGATTGACTGTCTTGTTTGTTTGTTTGCTAGCGCCGTCCGTTTCGGGGTGGTAAGAGGATGACATCTTAAGTTTAATGCCAGTTAGTTTGTGTAAAGTGCGCCAAAACGTAGACAGAAAAATCTTATCGCGATCTGAGATGATATCTTTTGGTAAGCCGTTTTCACAGTACCAATGATCGAAAAACAGCGTGGCGAAGTGCTCTGCAGTAATGGTATCTCTGCACGGGACGAGTCGGACGTCAGAGTTAAGTCGGTCTGTCATTGAAATCAACATGTTGAAGCCCGAATCCTCTGGCAACGGTCCAATAAAGTCCACGGCGACAGAATCTCCACGAGCGTCCGGGACAGGTAGAGGATGCAGCGGACCGGCGGTTGATGTAGTTTTGGACTTATTCCTCATACACTGGGAGCATGACGGAATGTATGACTCGACTAAGTCCTTTCGCATATGTGGCCAGTAGTACGAAGCACGAAGGAGGTTGTAGGACTTGTCTGCACCGAAGTGACCTGCTGAGTCGTGAGCTGCATGAAACAGTTCTTCACGTAAGTTGTCAACGCGTGGAATCATGAGGCGTTTGGCGATGTAGAATAATTCTTGAGCGTCCCGTGACAGTCCAGGTAACGAACCTAGGAGATCATTCAGTTTGACACACCAAGGGTCTGTTGCGTACCCTGCGAGGATTCGTTCGTGCACATTCTTGTTTGCATGAATGGAAAGAATCGCGGCGGTCAGCTGTTTGTTTGATATGGTGTCTGTACGGCGGGAAAGAGCATCAGCAGCACCATTGTCTTCTCCTTTAATATAATGAATATCGAAATCATACTGAGATAAATATTCTGCCCAGCGCATTTGTCGTCTCGAGAGATCACGCTGGGTTGTGAAGTTCTGTAAAGTCCGATGATCAGTATAGATGTTCACGTGCATACCCAAAAGCTCGCAGCGCCATTTCTTCAATGCCCGTATTATCGCTAACAATTCTTTTTCGTGAACAGGATAGTTCAGTTCCGCGCCACGCAGCTGAGTGGATTCGAATGCAACAGGTCGTGCGTCTTCGCGAGTTTCACCCCACGACAACATAGCGCCCGTTGCATAATCCGATGCATCGCACGTCACGAAAATTTTGTTCTTGCCCGGGTTGTCGTGATTGATGCACGTGAGACATTGTGGACTTGTCACCAGTTTCTTAATGGCATCGAAAGCAGCTTCGTGTTCGCTCGACCATGAAGGGAACCGGAGTTCGGCAGCCTTAGTTGTTAGCGAAGCCAGTACACGAGTGTATGTGGCGACCTGCGGTAAGTGATTAGAGAGATATCGAACCATACCCAAAAAGGCCCGAACGTCGGACGCCTTTTGGGGTGGAGGCCAATCTAAGACACGAGCGACTTTGGAGTTGTCTACCTCGATGCCCCGACGGGAGATATGGTGGCCGAGAAAGTCGAGTTCCGTGCAGAACAGGGTTGTTTTCTTGAGCGAACAATACAGATGGGCATTTTTGAGTGCTTGTAGAACTAGACGAATGTTAGTCTTGTGTTCTTTCAGTGTTTGTGACCAGATGATAATATCATCAAGATATACGTGGCAAATTTTGCCTATTAAATGGCGAAGTGCCGACGTCATTCGTCGTTGGTGTACGGCGGGTGCGTTGCGTACACCCATGGGCATGACAGTCCATTCATACTTGCCAAATGGGGTGTGTACAGCGAGGTATTGTATTCGAAGCGACGATTGCGGTACTTGTCGTAACACCTTTTCGTCGACTACGAGTATTGATTGTAGTGGGTGGGAGAATGGTACGTTGTCGAGGAGGCAGCGTGTTGTTGTTTTTTGCAGGGTTTTGACCTAAGTCAACACCCGGTGGTTTGTGGTAAAACGGGGAAGCGAGATAAGATAAGGGCGGTGACAGTAGACGTTTCGGTAACGGTAAGGATTCTGTACGTAGTGTTGCCGCAGCTCTGGCTTGAGGCCGGCTTTAGCCGCGAGCGGAGCTACAATTAGGCTAGCTGTGTACCAAATTAAGCTTACATAATATATGGCTCGGTCCGGTCATTTGAGCCTAGTGTTGGCGTGGCTCCGGCTTATTGCCGGTTTAAGCCGGGGCCATACATGTGACTTCGGGCTTATTTAATTTAAGCTTTGACTCAGCTCGAGAACCCCAGCCAAGTCAATTTGGGGGCTTAAATATTTATTTTAAACTATAGATTAAAAATAGAATTTAATTTAGAACTATCGAAGATCAAACTACCTACGCATGATCGATAATCACACGAGCGCTAATGGCCCCCCAAGATCCAGTGAGTCGTTATTTCGTTAGCGTTCGATCTAAAACTAAAGTAAATCAGGAATTATACTGCGCTTCTCCCCCACGGCAGCTACGTGAGCCATCCGTGACGAAGAAACACTGCAAAAGGGCGCGGGTCCCGTGGAGATCGAGGTGGCGGCGTTGGGTGTTGAAGATGCTTGGTCGGGAAGGCGGTAGCGGAGAGTTCTTGTAGCGCCGTCGAGCCGCGTGAGCATCGTCTACAAAATCCCCTACCATGAAACTCATAGTCCGCTCTCCGTGCCTTCCTCGCCTCGTTCTCTTCTATCGTCCATTCCCAATTCTTCTGCCGCTCCACATCCTCTCCCCGATCCTCCGCTTCAGCCTGTGTGTGCAGCACCTCTGCAAGTTTCCGTTGTCGTTCTAGCCGTGGACACGCTGGAGGTGGCGGGTGAAAATGACCGTTTGAAGGGAGCGCCAGCCTTCTTGGTGAAAAAGTGGAGATGATGGAGGTAGCTTGGAAGTTGGGGAGTAAGAGGGTGCGGCGGCGGCGTAGAAAGGATTAACGTCACATAGTTAGCAGTAACGTGGAGCGTATTGATATCGTGCTCACCAAGGATGGGTGACTGATCCGCAACCGTCATACCAGCAGCTTGCTCGAGATACGAACCACCATCAGATAAGCCGTCCCATATCAGCGTCCTCCATAGCTAGGCAGTTTCTTTTTGAGGTGCTCTCTAATATCCTTGATGAGCCGTCTCATGCTCAGAAGATGGATTACTATACCGAGTGTATATGGCACCGGTGGCATATGGATGGTTGGGCATGCTCGTGAGTTCGGGATCATGGCTGGAGCGATCGTCGACAGGAGGGGGGGACGAAAGTGCGATACCGACCCCTTCCCCGCTTGCTGTAGTAGGGGCTGGAGAAATCCCTATGATGATGACGCTTTCCTCACCAGCTACGTTGTGCGAACCACCCGCAGGGTCACTCAAATGAATAATGTTGGTTTCCTCTGTCGCTGGTCCCAGGGCTGGTCTCTTGTCAACAGGTGTGCCGAGTAAATCACTCAGATCTCCGCAAGGTGCGCATGCTTTAAGCAGTGCAGTTTTGCCCTAGGACTCGTTGCGGACATGGCGAGTGCTTTGAGGATCCGAGAGCGACTTTTGTGAATTGGATTTACCAAGGGAGTGAGATTGTGAGCCCGTGAATGAGTACGAACTAGAGCGCCCGCGAGAATTTGAATGAGTTTGGGAATGAGAATGGGAATGAGATCGGGAGTGCGAAGAACGTGCAGCGTTGACGGTGGGAGCAATGCTCTGAGCTCCTAGGAGCGTGCATGCAGCCAGATATTCTAGGGTCGTGCTGCCCTCTTGCTTGTGCCCAGGACGACTATGACTTCGTGACAATGACCTGGCACGAGTGCGGGAGAGGGAGCGGGTTCGGCTGTTCCCAAAAGAATGCGACGCCTGGTGTTGCCACCGTTTTCGTTGTGCTTCTAGAACCTCGCCTTCTTCAAGAACTCTGCAGAAGCACTTGGTTACTAGATAACTACCTACAAAAAATGTAGCTTACTGGGTCAACGATGGCACAGAGGCTGACGGACGGAGTTCCTGTTGCACAGTCGATGGGCCCGGTACAGATTCATCTTCCTTGGGGCTTGTGTTCCGAACTGGGTCTGGATCTGGATCTGGGCGTTGTTGAGGCGTAGACGCAGTACGAGGTCTGCCAGATATAGAGGGGCCAGACAGGATATCAACGGCCGACCTGGATTTCAACAAAACATGGTGTTCCTTCCGTACATCATGTGTAGCTGACAACACTTGTGGTCTCCTGCCACGTATAGCAGGACTGAGGCGCGGTGATGCACCCTCAGCGACAGGTGTGATTGGTGGACTGATGATTCGTCCGCTACTTCCTCCGTATTGCCCATGTGCGCGCTCAGACCTCAGGCACGGACGTGGAAAGAATAACGCGTCACACCATGTCTCGGGGGATAGCCAGCGATCGACACCTGATACTGGTGGCGTTGATTTTGTGCTCTGTTGCGAAGGCTGCTTGCCGTGTGATGTGGCGGAAAGGTTCGGGGTGGAGACAGAGCCGTCGAGGATGCGACCGTGTCGGGTCGATGGCACTGAATCTGCAGGTGTTGGATATTCAGGGGATGGCGTGAGGACCAAGATAAAAGTGAAGACGCACGCCAAGATATTCATGCAAGGGGAGAACCAAACGAAAAACAACTGGTACCATCGAGTCTCGAGACGTCCCTCTGCTGGCACCGGCGCGTTTCGTGCGGTCAAATAAAAGGATGAAACTGCTGAGAGAAGGGGAAATTTAGTTGAGGACGTACGTGT